>NW_027438330.1:0-235000 GCF_000715075.1 Nicotiana tabacum
CTGTAGGTGCGAAAGCCGCATGTGCGGTACTCCTTCCGCAGGCGCGAAAAACCTCTCTGGGCAGAACCTTAAAAACGGACGAAAACTCAGTCCATTGCTTTCTATTTTTCATCCATTGTTGGGCGATTTCAGAGCTCTTTGTGAGGAGTTTTCAACTAGCAATTGAATGTAAGTTAATTCCACACCCATTGAGTTAAATACATAGATTATAGGTGGATTAAAACTAGTAAATCTTATAAATCAAAAATTTAGATAAAAAAACCTAGATTTTAGAAAAGTGAGACTTTAACAACGAAAATAGCTATGGAATTGGGTAGAAATTATATATTTAAGTTCTTGAGATTATGGGTAACGTTTTCATCCAAAAATTTCCAGAATCCGAGCACGTGGGCCCGGGGTGAATTTTAGAAATTTTGCCATTTTGGATAGGGTAATTAATTTAATAGAAGAATTTCGAAATTATTGAACATATATAAATTATTTTATATAACTTTTGGATAGTTTCGGATTTTTCGGCATCGAATCGAGAATTTTACGCGATGCGATAATCGAAAAGTGGACTTTGAAACGAGGTAAGTCTCTTGTCTAATCTTGTGAGGGGAAAATTACCCCATAGGGATTAAATTGAATAATTGTTGCTAATTGCGGGGGCTACGTATGCACGAGGTGGCGAGAGTCCGTGCGTAGCAACTATTAATGCTAAAGTCTGGGTAGTTTAGGACTCAAAGCATGAATAACTTGTGTATATTGTATTCTTTGTTTAATTAATATTAATGGATATATATATGAACATATTGTGAATTGTTAGATAAAGATATTAAAGGATGGAAATCTCATATGCTTGATTTTATGTTTAAATTAATTAATTATTAAAAGAAATTGTTCTTCCTCCCGAATTTATCTTATAATAAATATACTCTCCTTCCGTAGGTACATAAGAAAATGTCCTCCTTTCTTGTGGAGCAGGCCGAACGCCTCAGAGGGATAGATGCATCTATGGATCGTGTTGCACGTCCCTCGACAGTGTACACGACACTCTGGATCGGGCCGTACATCCTCGGTAGAAATCGTGCTTCATAATAATAATTACACGATACTTTAATAGTGTATTTCAGCTTGCGAAGCTAATTGAGAAATTGGAAAATCCTTGGAATTTAATGAATTATTATTCCAGCTTATTAAGGAATTAATTGTTATTCCTGTAAATGAGATTTAATTGATAAATTGGAAATTATTTGAATTGAAGTAATTTAATTAATATATTGAGAATTGTTGCATTTGAAGGAATTTGATTATTTCTGCTGGTTAAATAAATTATTATAAATTCTGTGAATCATGCTGATTTAGATATTCTAGTTGTATTTCAATTATTATTATTGGCCCATAGTGAGTGTCAAAGTCGGCCATCTCGTCTCTACCACTTTGAGATTAGGCTTGATATTTACTGGCTACACGTTGTTTACGTACTCATACTATACTTGCTGCACTTTTTGTGCAGGACCTGAGGCAAGTACTAGTGGGGGACCTATCGTCTTACACCCACGTTATCCAGGGGCATAGTGGTGAGCTGCCTTTTTGAGCCGTTCTGCAGCTACTAGTGTCTCTCCTTGTATTTTTCATTCTGTCTATTTTTATTTCAGACAGTATTTGAGGCTTTGTATAATCTACTAGATGCTCATACACTTGTGACACTAGGTCTTGGCACACACATTGGTAGAATTTGGTATTTTATTAATTTCTTGGTTTTAAATTTTGTCAATATATGTTTAATTTATTAAGTTGGCTTGCCCAGCTGTAGTGTTGGGCGCCATCATGACCTATAACTGAAATTCGGTCGTGACATATACAATATTGTTTGATTACAAATTAACAGTATAATGAAATAAAAAGACTCCAAGGCACTGCGACGACCAAGCAACTCTACCTTGAATCCTTATGATCACACTTTAACTATGTCCGAGTCTGATAGCTCCAATACCTTGCTCTGCATAAAAATGTGCATAAGTATAGTACGAGTACACCACGGTCGGTACCCAGTAAGTATCAAGACTAACCTCAGTGGAGTAGAGACGAGGTACAATCAAGACACTCACTAGTCTAATAACCTGTACAATATAATATACAAATAATAGGAAACATATAACAATAAGGGCAACATATAACAACCAGTGATATACACAGTAAGTCAATACAATCACCATTAATATCGCTCAACAATTAATAAATATAATTACACCCAGTTAAATCAAGTTCTTCAATTAAATATCTTTCACATATACTTCTTACGAATAAAACTCTTTTTCAATTAAATATTTTGAATATAATTCTTTCTATTAAAAAGTCACCATGGGATACCTAATTTCATAATCATAAAAATACGGGTCTCAGCCTATTTTCATATCTTTCGTAAACACGAGTCTCATCCCATTTTCATATTAATCATCATATTTTCCTAGCACCTCGTGCCCACTTTTCATATCACAGCTGGACGGACAATTCACGTGCCAATATTTTTATCATTTAATCACAACACCTCCTGCCCACATTTCATATATAATCCGCCTGGAAATAGCCACAGGCTCTCAATTTCAACATAAATCAGATTGTTATCAATTTACCAACAACAAGACAAATTGCACAAGGTATAAAATAAACAAAAGAAAATCACAACATCACATGAAAATCACCAACACTACAACTCCACATCATCACATATCGTCCCTGACAATAGCCACCCTTATCACTCCTATTGCCGCCTTTATCTCTCCTATAGCCACCCTTATCACTCCGCCCAGATAATATCAATAGCCACCCTTATCGCTCCTATTGCCACCCTTATCGCTCCTATAGCCACCCTTATCGCTCTGCCCAGACAATATTCCAACAAAGACAACGACGGTGAAATGCCACCCTCATACCCATATAATATCAACAGTGAAATGCCACCCTTATATCCTCAAAATAACAACAGTGGAATGCCACCCTTATATCCTCAAAATAACAACTCATACAACACAATAATTTATACGGGAAATTTTCATGACAGCATAACAAAATCAATTCATATCACAATTTGCCCAATGGCTACAACCAAATTCCAAAGATACAACCAAATCAATAAATTTCACAACAAATAGCCGAAGGCTCCACACAATATGTATATCACCACAAAAATAATCAACAGATATAGAAATTATTCAGCATAAATTAAAGCCTTCATTAATCTAAATTTAGATAATTATATTAACGCTTCTTCTTAAACTTGCTTAATTAATTATTTTCATAGGGAAAATTCAAAACAAAATAAAATACCCAGAATTATCAAACCAACTAACTCAAGGAATTACATAAATATTCAAATAACAATCACATCAAATTGTTATATAAAAACAAGTTCAACCAACAAGGATTTAGGCATAGCAAATAGATGATTAAATAAATCCCAACAATTATCCAATTTACTTCACAATATGCCTAAAACTTAAACCCAATATATTTTGCACATACAAGCCCGAGTACATACTCGTCACCTCGCGTACACGACTTTTCACACTTCACAAATGGCACATAAGACTCTATGCCTAAGGGGTAATTCCCCCACTCGAGGTTAGGCAAGACACTTACCTTTTTGAAGTTTGGCCGATATTCCAAAATAGCCTTCTTGCTTGAATTGACCTGCGGACAGCTCAAATCTATCCAAATTAATTGTACAACTTCATTAAAATTATAAAAAAATAATTCCGGATAATAATACGTCGACTTAAAATTTTATTCCAAAAAGACAACAAAAGTCAACGCGGGACCCGCCTCTCGGAACCCGACCTAATTCTCATGAAATTCGAACACACATTCCGATACGAGTTCAACCATACCAATTTTATCGAATTCCAATAACAAATCGACCTCCAAATCTTAAATTTAAACCAAGAAGATTTTCTAAATTTTTCAACCCAATTCACTAATTTAGTGATAAAAACAACACTAGATTCATGTAATTTAACCAAAATCAAGTTAGGAATTCTTACCCCAATGTTTTCCTTGAAACACTCTCGAAAAATCGCCTCACCCGAGCTTCCTTGGTCCAAAAATGGAAGAATGGCACGAATTTGGACTTTATTCTGCTGCCTAGGTGTTTGTTCTTCGTGTTCGCGACACCCCCTCGCGTTTGCGATGAACAAATTCTTCAAAAGTCATTTTCAAATTCTTCTCAAACAGCCTCTACTATAATGGTCATAACATTTTTTACAAAACTCCAAATGATGAATGGTTTGACTTTCTGAAAACTAGACCTCATGGACTATTACTTTCATTTGTTGTTCATCTCCCAGTTCCTTATAGATTACGAGATATAAGCTTCCAAAATCAGCCCTTTGCAACAGAGATTTCCAAACTCATTCCGGACAGCCTATAGTGTATCCACAATAATATTTTCTACACAACTCCAAATGACAATTGGTTTACCTTTTTGAAAACTAAATACAAAGCGCTATAACTTTTATTTTTGAATCATCTCCAAATTCCATATAGATTGCGAGATATGAGCCTCTAAAGTCAGACGACGAACAAAAAAATTTCCTTCTTCGCGAACGCGATTGGCTCCTTGCGAACGCAAAGAACAATACCAGAACCAGCAACCAGCAGCATCAAAACACCCAAACTTGGTCCGGAACCACCCCGAATCAAACCCGAGGCCCCCGGGACCAGGTACAATCCTACCAACCAGTCCCAATACATAACACGAACCTGATCGAGGCCTCAAATCACATCAAACAACATCAAATCTACGAATCATACCCCAATTCATGCCTAATGAACTTTGAAATTTCAAATTCTATATCTTGTGCCGAAACACATCAAATCAATCTGGAATGACTTCAAATTTTGCACACAAGTCATAATAGACATAACGAAGCTATTCCAATTTCCAGAATCGGATTCCGAACCCGATATCAAAAAGTCAACCCCCCGGTCAAACTTTTCAAAAATTCATCTTTCGCCATTTCAAGCCAAACTCCTCTACAGACCTCCAAATAATTTTTCGGACACGCTCCTAAGTCCATAATCACCATACGGAGCTATTGACATCATCAAAATTCTATTCCGGAGTTATCTTCACACAATTCTGACTACGATAAAAATCCTAAGACTTAAGATTCCGTTTTGGGGACCAAGTGTCCCAAATCACTCCGAATCATCCGTTAATTGAATTCAACCACACACGCAAGTCAATACACATAATAAGAAGCTGCTCAGGGCCTTATGACGCCAGACGTGGCTTAAATTCTTCAAATGACAAGTTGGGTCGTTACTTTCTCCACCTCTTAAACAAACATTCGTCCTCGAACGTGCAAATACTTATCTTGAGGTTACCGAATTGATGATTTTTACTTTTACACATATACTCATGGTTGGTCCCACGTTACTGCATTGGAGGTAAGTTCGGCAATACCATTTCATTTGAGATTATTTCTTTTATCCATATTTGTGAACCTTAAGACCAATTTCTTACACTCCAAACATTTTCAGAAAGTCTGATTTTTCATCAACACACGGTATTAGTCTCAACTGGCTATAGCAACTCGTGCCTATGCACACATCAACTTTCTTGATAGTGTTCAAGTACATCAAAATAATTCTGGGGTGTTACATTCTTCCCCGCTTAGGATCTTTCGTCCTCAAACACATAACATAATTTATCTTTTTTTTCACACATATCAATCTCCCACATTTTTCTAACTCCCAAATATTTCAAAAAATTTCGGCAGAGTCTCCCCAGTAAATGGGCCTATCCACCTGCCAGAGTAATACCAAAATGACTCCTAACAATACATCCACAAGGTTTATATCATAGCATTAATCTCATCATTACCAGCATTGCATTATCAATATGATATCAGGACATGAAGTACATCATATGTATGCTTATCACCACATCTCAGGTCTTAAAAGTTGTTCATAATTAATTCCAGCATCATCAATTAATCTCATATTAACCAGTACCTCGTTTCAAATTTTTCACAATACTGACAATATAATGTGAGGCATGAAGACCTTATAACTATTTGCTATTTAACGAGTGATATTTAACGCCACCTGGGCACTCATCTTATAGGTTAAAACACAATGCTTACAGCACGAAAATGGCTGAATATGCACAGAAAATATACAAGAATTATTAGATAAGCCTAACAGGCATGACTCCCTATTAATATTATTGTACAAATTATAATTCACAAAGGGAAAATTTTAAACTCATATATATATTTCACCACAAGGACCTCGTCCTTATATAATTTCCACCGCGGCTTGTAGCCCGGTTTAAATATTTCACATCATGTAAAAAAGGGAGGATCTCATCCTTAACTCCGAATCACAAGTATTTTGCACATTGTGCCAACTGAATTTCAATTTCCTTTCTTTCTTCTTTTCAATAAATTTCGTAAACATTTTTTATAACACATAATGAACCCTCATACCGGTAGGGCATATAATTTATAAAAATTGAAATCAATTTTTTCGAAATCACATCAAAACCAATTGTAATGAAAATTACTCATCGCCACTGGGGCTACTTCAAATGTAATTATGGAGTCAAATATCATCGATCAATCTAAGGATATTAGCCATCTAAGAAATATCAACAAACAGTTAGAGCTAAAATATTAAATTTTATTGATTGATATGATCTTACCACAAAGTATAAAAAGAAATAAAAACACTGCATCATGAGCAAAAGAAGCAAAAGAAATCCCGAACTGGGTCTGTGGTTGATCTACACTAGGCTAGGAGGCTTAAGGCTAGGAAGGACCAGGTTCTTGGTTTTTGGCTTGGAGCAGTTTTAGCATATTCTAAAGAATGTCATCATTCTTCTTCTTTTATTTTGCGAGCTCAGCTCTGAGAGCATCTCTCTCAGTCTCCACCTCTGCTAACCTCTTCTTCAGCCTGTTAATCTCAACATCCTTAGCCCCACTTTCTTGCACCAAAGTTCGCACTTTGCTGTTCAGTTGTACCTTTTTGGATGAACCAGGTTCTTTGGGAGTGGTTTGGACTTCATAGTCACAAGTATTTAGAGTGTTTGCCCCAAAATGATCCTTGTTTGTACCAAATTTCCATTTCTTTATGGATACCTTGTAGTATGCAAGTACAGTTGTGAGAATAAAGCCATAGGGTATGGCGTGAGTTTTGTTGCCATTCAGAACCCTATCAAGAAGATGGATGATGAATCCAGACTAATTGATTTTCCTCCCACTGTCCAAACATTCATAAGGACCAGGTCCATGAATGTGGCAATGTGCTTCCTTTCCTGCCTTGGCAATACACATTTGTTAACAAATTCGAACAGCACTTTGTGGGGTGGATTCATCTCATTTTTGTAAATAGCCTTGGGCTCAAGCTCCTCTTCATTGCCACCAAACTTCTTAGTAATGGCAAGGGCAATAGGGAGATTCTCTAGACTTGGCCATTTGAGCTTCTTATAATCATTATACCCTTCACCAGGCACACCTAAAATCTCTCCCAGTCCTTTATCATCAAAAGTCATTGTCACCCCCTTTACCACACTGGTGACCCTACCATCTTTGATCTCACAGTTTGTAATGAACTCCACAATCTCAGTTCTGGCCAGCCTTCCATCCATCTGAAGGACTATATCCTTCCAACCTTGCAATTGTAACTTCTCCAGCAGTAGTAACATACCTTCCTCCTCCAAGTCTCTAAGGAGTCTGCCTTTCAAGATAGTTCTCTTCCCAAAATTGACCATCTTGTCCTTCTCAGCATCAGATTCATCTTCTTCTTCTCCACTCCATTCCTCTTCCTCCACTATTTTTACTTTTCTTGGTTTCAATGCAGACCTGGTTCTTTTAGCCAAAGTGGATGGCTCCACAGGCTTTGTTTTTGAAACAAACCTTTTTGAGGAAGTCTTGACTTTCTTTGCCTTTTGAGTCACAACCTCCATTTCTTCTGTCTCCTCTTCATCCTGAAGAACCAGTTCTATCTCGTCAATTTCAACAACCTCAACATGCTCAATCACCTTTTTTTCCCTTTAGCAGCAGCTTTTCTTTTACTTTCTTCTAAGGCCTTTTTCAGTTCAGCCTCACTCTGCTTCTTCTGACTCCTTGTAGCTCTTCCTCTTGTAGGAGGAATCTCTACAAGATTAGAAGAGACAGCCTTTCTCTTCTTGTTTGCCCTGGCAGTACCAGGAACTTCGACTCTTGAACTCCTTTTCTTTTTGGGATTCTAACTGCTATTCACCCTTTTTAGTAGATCTGCGAGGGTTTCCTGCTCAGATGGAACAGGTTCTTGAGCATTTTTCCCTAATCGGACCAACCCTTTAGCAGCTTCTCCAGACCCACTTCCCTCTGTTTTTCTCACACTCTCTTCTTCTCTATCAGATTCCCTACTCCAAACTACTATAACACCTGATTCTTTAGTTAAACCAACATGAGTGGGTGAAGAATCAACCATTCCTTTTCCCATACCCCTCCCAACACTTCGAGCACCCTCACTCTTTTTCTTTTCTCTTTTCATTTTTACCACCAACCTTTCTAGACTCAGTAGTTTCAACACCCGCCATAGTTCCTACCAGAACAAACCTAGTATCCAGATTTGTAGCAACCTCAGAAATAATTTAAGGAGTAACTTTAGAGCTAGAAGTTACCTGCTCTATTTCATAAGAAGCCGTTTCTTCCCCATCAGTAGCATTCTTGAATGATTCATCAGATTTATGGGGTTCTTCTTCTTGGGTTGTTCTTTACCCGCAACAACCTTGTGAGCAAGCATCTTGACTCTTATTTTCTTATAGATGGGCATGGTTGAAGGTGTGATAGATGGTGTGGGTTTGATTTCTTTGGGTTGTGATGAGGGATTCTCAGAAGGGTTTGCCATTTCTGTGTTTGGAAATTTTGGGAAAAATGGGTTTGTGTGTGTTTTGGAAGATGAGAGAAGAGAGAATTTATTGACGGCTTGAGAAGTGAAGATGCAACTGAGGCCTAATCAATTTAAAGTGAAAGTGTTTGATTGGATAATGACAGCCTTTGCAGAAGTCTAATCGAACTAGAATTTACTTTGAAAAGACGTTGAAGAGTGTCCCTAGAATCTAGGCACTTAATGTGGTTTGGACTCTGTTGAATGAAACAGGTCCATTTCATAACTGATAAGATCGAGGGGTTTAGGATTGAATGAGACTCTCCTCTTGATCGTATTCCAAATATAATTATTTAAAATATGCAGAGTGGAGAATACGTACTGAGTAATCTTGATGAACCAGGTTTTTCACTGAAAAAGCTCGTGTGTAAGTCTGAATTTTCCAAGAAAATAGAGATAATATCATTAGAGATTTAATGAGTCATTTTAGCACATGGCACAAGAGTATACTGATGAAAGTATGAGATTGAGCAAAATCTAATCTAATTATATACAAAAATTCACAATTTTTCTAACCAATTTTTGAGTTAGAACTGGTTCCGTTTAGGTGATCTTAATCATCCCTAATTCTAACATGTTCCTTTCAACGTGATATCTACTTAGAGCTTTTGTAAAGATGTCAGCTATTTGCTTATCAGTAGCACAGAATTCCACAGTTATCAAACCTTTTTCATAATTGTCCCTTAAAAAGTGATGCCTAACATTTATGTGCTTCGTTCTCTTGTGATGAACCGGGTTCTTGGCCATACTAATTGCACTAGTGTTATCACATAATATGGGGATACAACCTACATCAATTCAAAAATCCATTAATTGTTGTTTGATCGATAACAATTGAGAACAACATGAGGCAACAACAACATACCCACCTTCAGTAGTAGATAAGGCCACATAATAACACGAGCCAAGAAAATATGCCAAACCTGAAGTGCTCTTTCTGTCCACAAGAAAACCTGCATAATTAGCATCAGCATATCCCACTAGATTGAAATTACTACCTTTTGGATACCATAGACAAAGGTCAGTGGTGCCTTTTAGGTATCTCAAGATCCTCTTGACAGCAGTCAAGTGAGACTCCTTTGGATTTGCCTGAAATCTAGCACAAAGGACCACACTGAAAACATGTCAGGTCTGCTAGCAGTGAGATACAATAAAAAGCCAAGCATTCCCCTATACAAATTCTGATCAATAGATGAACTAGGTTCATTTACATCTAATTTTGTGCATGTTGCAATAAGAGTGTCAATTTATTTGGAATCTTCCATTTTAAACCTTTTAAGCAACTCTTTCACATATATATGCTGATGGATCACAGTTCCATTTGAATTTTGTTTAATTTGTAATCCTAAAAATAAATTAAGCTCACCAATCATACTCATTTCAAATTCACTCCCTATTAGTTTAGCAAAATTTTTACTTAATTTATCAGCCGTTGTTCCAAAATTTATATCATCAACATATATCTGAACTACCAAGAGACTTTACCCTTTTATTTCAAGAATAATGTATTGTTAATTTTACCTCTCTAGTAGCTATGCTCAAGAATTTTTTTAATAATCTTTCATACCATGCTCTTGGAGCTTGCTTTAGCCCATAAAGTGCTCTGTCAAGCTCGTACACATGACCAGGACATTCCTTGCTTTCAAAGCCCGAAGGTTGCTTAACAAACACTTCTTCCTTTAGATAGCCACTGAGGAAGTCTAATTGCTTCCAATATTGCAACAGGAGCAAAGGTCTCATCATAGTCTATGCCCTCCCCTTGACTATATCCTTGAATCACCAATCTTGCTTTGTTTCTTGTAACTGTTCCATCTTCATCAAGTTTGTTTCTGAAGACCCATTTTGTGCCAATCACTAAGTCCTTGGAGACTAGTTTATTGAGTTAACTTAGACTAGCATGTCCAAGTCTCTTGTGTCAAAGGAGGGGATCATTATCCAACACACTTAAGCAAGTGAGTTCATTTTCTGAAAGGGTAGACAGATCTACAACATATATGTTGTTCACTCTTTTTCCCTGCAAAAAAATCTTATCACAAAACATTTGGTAGAGGTGAATGCTACCATGTTACCTCTATCACACAATTGTGATACACTTCTTAGATTGTACTTCAGTCCATCTATCAAGTAGACATTCTCAATAGAGTGAGAATCAGTCTTACCTACCTTTCCAACCCCAATGATCTCACCTTTCTTCCCATTTCCAAAGGAGACATTACCTCCTTTAAGGTCCTCAAGTGAAAGGAACAGGTTCTTGTTTCCTGTCATATGCTTTGAGCAGCCAATATCCATGTATCATATTTGACTGATCCCCTTCACTTGGACCTACAAAAGGAAATCAGAGGTTAGTCTTAGGAACCCAAACTAGTTTGGGTCCCTTTCTATAGGCAAAAGGATGAATCAAATTCTTTTTAGCCCAACTTGGTAGCCTATTCTTCCCTTGAACAAATTCTTTGTTCTTTTGACTTGCCTTTTCTTTTGCAGTGCATTCACTTTTATAGTGAACTATTTTACCACAGTGTGTGCAAATCTTGTTCTCAGAAAGTGTGAGGTACTTACTTTTGTGATCCCATTAAGGTGCCAGATTCCCAAAGCCAAGTCTTCTTCTGTTGCTACTATGGTATTCCTATAGCATGAAAGTGCATCGGAGGACCTGTTCCATTTACAAATTCTGTCTAGCTCATGATTGACCTTGCTTAGATCCTCCTTTAGGATTCTCACCAGCTTATCCCTTTAATACAACTTATCTTTCATTTTTCCTACATTTGCTTGTAGAGTGAGTTGTGTGTGATCAATTATCTTTTTACCTGTTCCTAATTTCAGTTTTAGATTTTCAGATCTATGTTCTGGAATAGTTGGGTCAAGTGCATGAACCTGGTACTTCAATACAGTATTTTCACTTACAGTCTCACTAGCCGTAAGTTTCAGGTTTTTGCACTTAGCCTTCAAAATTACACATTCTTTAGACAATTGTTCTTTTTCATTGTTTACATCCTCAGATTCATCAATTAGTTCTATAAGTAACTTAGATAACCTTTCTTTAGACAATAATTTAATCTTGTCTTTGAAATGAATTATACTTACCTCAGTTTCTTCATCATATTCTCCAATGGCCATAAGTGCTTGTTCATCCCCATCATTATCTGAGCTTTCATCTGATATTTCTCCCCAAGCAGCCACCATAGCCTTGGTTGATCCTTTGCTTTTCTTGGGTTGAACCTATTCCTTCTTCCTGTTCCTTCGTTCAGCTCTTTCCTTCTTCCATTCAATTTCCCATTGAGGACAGTTCTTGATGTGGTGATCAGTCTTTCCAAACTTGTAGCATCCATCATTGGTTTGCTTCTCAGGAACTTTTGACTTACTATATCTTCCACTTCATGAAGGACCCTTTCCTCTCCTCAGGTACTTTTTGAAGTCCTTGGTGATCATAGCCATTTCGTCATCATCCAGATCAGAACCTTCAGTGATTCTGAGTGCCAGACTCCTTTCATTCTTAGGTACATCCATTTTCATGTTTTGTCTCCTAAGTTCATAGGCAGTAAGATTTTTAATTAATTCATCCAGTGGGAGAGTGGCAATGTTCTTTGATTCCTGAATGACAGTGATTTTAATTTCCCAAGTAATAGGCAGGACCCTTGTCAATATCTTCTCGACTCTATATTCTTCATGAATAATCCTTCCAAGAGATTTTAGTTCTTTTGTCAATGTAGTGAACCTTGTGTATATCTTTTGAATGGTTTCTCCTTCCTTTATAGTAAAGTTCTCATATTGAGAATACAGTAAAGTTTCTCTGGATCTCTTCACTTGAGGTGTTCCTTCATTAGCCACTTGCAGAGTATCCTAGATTTCCTTAGCAGCGGTACAACTTTGGATTCTGATATACTCACCTGGACCAAGTCCACAAACAAGCCAGTCCTTGGCATTAGCGTTCTTCTCCCATTTCTTCAAGTCCTCAGCAGTGCAATCAGCTCTTGTCTTTGGCACCTCTACTCCTTCGGCATTTCTCTTCAAGGTAGCCAGTGGACCATTGGTGACAATGTCTCATAGCTCATAGTCCTCTCCTATAATGTGATCTTTCATCCTGTTTTTTCGTCAATAGCAGTACTGGCCATTAAAGAGTGGTGGCCTAGCAGTGGATTGCCCTTTCCAGTTTTCAGGTGGTGCACTCATCTTGATCTTCTCCTCAGGTGTTAGCCTCTTCAAGGATAACCCGCTCTAATACCAATTGATGTTTTATTCTTCAATACCACACAAGGGGGGGGGGTGATTTGTGTGGTGTCCAATTTTCGCGTGCACTGATTATAGAAGGACCTGGTTCTTCTAAGTATTCCTTATACTACTATTACGAAAATAGTAAATGCGGAAAGAAAAGAACACAAGTATTTTTACGTGAAAACTACCCGGCTCAAAAGGTGAACAAATCACGAACTACTACTCAGTAGAATGTTTCCCAACACTTCACTAAATCAATGAGCCAAAACAGCATTTACAAAACTCTTTGTAAACCTAAGGATTAACTCTAATCCCGTTGTGGCAACCAACTTCTAACTATTGCGACAACTTCAAGTTAACTCTAACTTGAATACTCAGAGTACCTAATACAATTGCTTCTAGATAACTCTAGAAGGTACAACTTGAAAACATCTACTACAATTGAACTAGAATAAAAGACAGATGTTTCGAACTGGTTCTTCTATTTGGTTCATGTAGCTTCAGGTTCGCATACTTGAATCACACAAGAATTGTTTGCAAAATTCCTTGCTATTTTTCTCTTAACTCACGTTTAATCTTCAGCTTTTGTGCGTACCTGTAGAATGAGAACATCCTGCAATTTATAGAGTAGAATAAGAAATAACTAGAGTTCTAATGCTACTCTTCCTTGGTGGAAGAGTTCTAGTTATCCACAACTTCTAACTCCTCCCTTATCTTGGATAGTGTTCTCTTTGAGTAAGGAGTCCTTCTCCTTATTGATTATACAACCTTTTTGATCAGGAGATATCAGATATAACAAGTTAATCTTATCTCCTTCACGTGCATCCCTTATGCTCGAATCTGCCTGTGTACATAGGGGATGGACCTGGTTCATGCCCGAGTTCCTTTGTCAATCTTCAAAACAAACTTCACTTGGGCCAACACTCAACTACTTCAATGGCAAACAGAGGAGGAACTTTGCTGCTTCCAGGGTAAACACAGGAGAATGCTTAAAGTTGGGATAAGCTAAATGTATTGGAAGGAATATCATTTGGTTTCGTGTAGTTTGTTTAGTCATTGATGTTGAACTCTTTTTTTATACAAACATCTTATCAATTTTGGACGTTGTACTGTTTTACTAATTTTTATGCTTTTAGTTTTTTTTTGTGAAGGGGAGGATGGGGAACTTGCTATAATACTAAAATTAATCCAAAAGTATCCATGAAATCTATTATATAGAAATGAGAAGATGGCCGACCAAGGGCATATTAGACATTTCATACATTTTATAAATATCTCTTTTAAACCTAAAAGGAATTGACATGTACCCATGCTCTAATATCGTCTGCAGCTTTCTCGATCTTCGACCTTGTCTGGGGTTTAGCTGGATCTCTCTATCTTTCTCCGCCATCTTTTTATTCTCCTTATTGTATTGTAAACCTAAGTCACCTATGGTGGGTCATTGGGTGGTGTTCTCTGGAAGGTATGGAGATTCAAATATTCAAGTATTTTTTTCTAGCTTTCATGTTATTTTATATTGTCCTTTATATATATACATGCTTCTCCCCTTATGGCAATATAGTTTATCTTGGTACTTGTTGTTCTTGCAGATTCTTTGCCGCCACTCTTGCTTGGGGATTTAGGTTGTTTTATTGCTTCTGATCAGTGAGTCTTTCTAAGTTCAAGTCTTCATTTACGGTTTTGATTCGGATGACAGAGCCAGTAGTAAAATAAATAAGGCTATTTCTTTGGCCTAATTATCTAATAGTAAGATAGATGATTCTGTTTTAAGGAGTGTTTGCTACCTAAATTATCTTGTTGACATTTTTCCCGGTGAGAAGTTGTCATGACCCAAACTAACCCTGTCGTGATGGCGCCTATTATGGAACAAGGCAAGCCGACTCATTTCCAAAACAACCGATATTTTTATTTCAAAGAAAATTTCAAGGCTATTTAACATAAAAACCTTCGTAAAGGACTTCAAATCAAAACAAAAGTGCGGAAAAGAAAAGCCCGACATCGGGGTGTCACTAGTCATGAGCATCTACTATAATTTGTTTGACTATATCGAGATTAATATTGTTTGGAAAATAGCTAATTACAACTAAAGGAAGATAAGAGGGAGAAGAGAAGGGATGCGATCGCTAGGCAACTACCTTGCTATCCCCGAGAAAATCTACAACCGGAATAGTGAACAGCCTCTACCGTGTCCAGCTACACCTGGATCTGCACACAAGGTGTAGGGAGTAACGTGAGTACGCCAACTCAGTAAGTAACAACAGTAAATAAATACTGAGCAATAGTGATGAGCAATTAAGCATGTAAAGTTCATATCATGAAATCTCGGTAAAATACAACATGCTTTAAAAATCAGTGTTTAAATCAAATCATCTCATTTAAACCCAATTCCAGTAAAAATCATTTAAAGATATTTTTCAACAGTTTTTCAAACAAAAGCTCAATGCAAAGGTGAACAAAAATGATGAAATCATAGCCCCTCGGGCAACATCACTCGCATACAGCCCCTCGGGCAAACCTCACAATCACTCAAGCCTCTCGGGCATACCTCACAAGTACTCATGCCTCTCGGGCATACCTCACAATCACTCATGCCTCCCAGTCACTCAGCACTCGGCACTCGGCACTCGCACTCAGTAGGTACCTGCACTCACAGGGGGTGTGTACAGACTCCGAAGGGGCTCCTTCAGCCCAAGCGCTATATCAAGCCAAATCATGGCATAAACCACTCAGGCCCTCGGCCTATATCAAACATGCTGCGGCGTGCAACCCGGTCCCATAAATATCCTCACAAATCAAGCCATCGGTGTCATAAACCTCTCAAGCCACTCGGGCTCTCAGTAAAAAAATAGGGTACTCAGCCTAAAACAACATTTATATGCATCAAAACAGAGTAATAAAATTGAGTTATGCAGTAAACAGGTATAACCATGACTGAGTATAGATTTTCAATCGAAAACAGTGAGAGGATAATAAAAAAAGGCCCCTAAGGGTCCAAACAGCACTGACACAAGGCCCAAACATGGCATTCCGCCCAATTTACAGAAACTCATTTCTAAAACTCATAAGTATCATATAGTTTCAACAAAACATGCAACTTTACAGTTGCTACGGGATGGACCAAGTCACAATCCCCAACGGTGCACGCCCACACGCCCGTCACCTAGCATGTGCGTCACCTCAAAATAGTAAAATGATAAGAAATCCGGGGTTTCATACCCTCAGGACTAGATTTACCATCGTTACTTACCTTAAACCGATCAAATCAATACTCTGTGATGCTCTTGCCCCTCGATTCGGCCTCTAAATTCTCTGAATCTATTCACAATCAGTACAATACCATCAATTTATGCTAAAGGAACGAATTTCACAAGAAAAACTATCAAATTAGCCCAAAATCCCGAAATCGGCTTAAACCCGGCCCCCTAGCCCACGTCTCGAAATCCGACAAAATTTATAAAACTAGAAAGCTCATCCACTCACGAGTTTAACCATACCAAATACATCAAAATCTGACCTCATTTGGTCCCTCAAATCCTTAAATCAAACTCTCCAAAATACCAAGCCCTAACCCCTCAATTTCACCCCTAATTTTCACTAATTACATGATTAAACAATGGGAAATCACCATATATACGAGTAATAGGGCTCAATCAACTTACCTCACTGATATCCCCTTGAATCCCTCTTCAAAATCACTCCCAAACGCTTTAAAACTGACTGAAAATGGTGAAGAATGAACCAAAATTCGCGAAGTCTCCTTTATACTTTCTGCCCAGGCCTTTCGTACCTGCGGCCAAATTTTCACACCTGCGGTCTGATAAGGGATTTTAACCTATTATTTGCTCTCTTTTACTTGTGTTTAGGGCCAAAAATGCGTGAAGGTATTCTCGAAAACTAAGGTAATATGCTTTCTTGAGAGGATTGTTCAAAATGAGCCAAATAAGTCATAATCAACTCATAAAGGAGTCAAAACTGGAACACAATTTGTGCGGTCGCGAAAGCTACAATGCGGTCGCAAGCACTATTTTGAGGTCCGCAAAAGGAGGATTCTGAGAGATGGATTTTTGGTCTAAAATATGAGTGCAGAACGCGTCAAAAAGGTGCGGCTGCGAAAGTACCTGCGCAGCCGCGATTGGAATTACGCGGACCGCGGTTGTTGAGGTTCAGAGAGCTTACATTTTAAGCAAAAATAAGAAGTGTTGTCCGCGTCAAGATTATGCAGCCGCTGAAGTCTCCTACGCGACCGCGATGGAAATTATGCGGTTCGCGAAACCAAGCTCAACCCAGATCCAGAATTGAAGAACGCGGATCGCGATCAGAATTATGCGGCCGCTAAAGCAAGAGTGCGGTCGTGGTCAGAATTACGTGGCCACGTAACCTCCGCATGGGTATTTTTGTTTGAAAATTTCAGCGTAGTATAAATAGAACTTTTTATCATTTTTAGGTTATGTTGTGTATTTGCTGAGCACGTGAGACGGGTGGAAATTCCCTTTTGGGCAATTTTGTATTAGATTCACCTTTTAACATTAGGATTTCTTCTTTTAATCTAGTATTATGAATTTTATCTTCTTTTCATCTTTGATTTATGCTATTTCTATGAGTAGCTAGACTCATAGCTAGGGTTGTGACCCAACCGTAGGGTGGGTATTTAATGGGTACTAAATTTTAGGGCTTGAATGTTTATGGGTTAGTGATGTTTAGCCTAGTTCTTGCTAGAATTGTAGAATTAGTGGTTGCAAACACTGATTCATGCCCTTATGACTTAGTCTCTTTTTGAAAAAGAGGGACTAAGTCTAGGAAAACTAGGCTAATAAGGAATTGGGGTGAACTCAAGAAATTGATAGCCCCAATTAGAGGGTTAAACCTAGAGATAGTAATACTCGACTTGAGCTAATATCATGTGACTTGCATGAATACCCATTTGGACTTGAGAAAGCCAAATTGGAAAAAATCACTCAAACTATCGAGAGGTATAGAGTGAGTACTTGGGTGAGATAGATGTATCATGACCCTAAATTAATCAAGCTTGGCCTAGATTTTTACTACCTGTTAGATGTCCACCCAGGCGGAAGTCACTACCCTAGTACTTTTAAACACTTGAAAACCAACATAAATAAGATTGTACTTAACTTTAATCAGTGTATACAATCGAATAGAATTTGAAGTAGAATCAAAACCAAAATGTGTGGAAGCATAATTAGGAACAAAACACGCATCTAGACTTATATATAAACACGCATCTAGACTTTTAACGAGGTCCTCGGACATATTCCTCAAGGGGAGGAGGTAGATGAAAATGAAGTGGATGAGGTTCAACTTGAACCTCAAGTACAAAGAAGAGGCTGCCTACCTCATGACAACGTTCCAAATCCTCCCCCACATCCTCCAAGGATAGCACACTGGGTGTTGCCCAATGAAGGCTACACAAGTGCAATTTTCCCGCCCCGGATTTGGGCGGGAAAATTTAAAATAACCAATGTCATGCTTGCTCTATTGGAACAAAGGGCTTTCTTCATCGGATCTCCACATCAGAACGCATATAAGCATCTCAAAGGTTTTGTAGACACATGCTGGGGGAGCAAGGAGACGAATGTATCTAAGGACGCTTTGAGGTTAAGGCTTTTCCCTTTCTCACTTAGAGGGAAGGCTTTGGATTAGCTTGAGAGGCTACCCAACCATTCCATCACCACTTGGGATGAGTTGGCTGAGAAATTCATAGCAAAGTTCTTTTATCCGGGACATATGGCAACATTGAGAGATGAAATCCTTGCTTTTAAACAAGAGCCAAATGAACCGTTACATGAGATTTGGGAACGGTACCGGACAATGGTCAAAGAATGCCCCAACAACGATATGACTGAAGCAATGATCCAGCAAACCTTTTATAGGGGTATCATCACAACTAACCAGTGTGTGGTGAATCAGCTCGCAGGGGGTAACTTCATGAACACACCATATTCAGAAGCATGTGAAATATTAGATGAGATGGAGGACACCTCTTCAGCTTGGCAAAGTCGGGCCAACGTTCCTCAGGGTGACCCTAATGTTATCCACCTTCACAAGGAACTTCATGATAACAGACAAGCCATAGCAGAGTTGACAACTACCATGAATCGGTTAGCCAAGGCACAACTTTAGAAGGTTCAGGGGCCAAAGCAAGTAAATGCCATGGACGGAGTGAATGTAATGGTTAACAAGAGGAGACAAAGAGGTTAATAAGTTCAACACAATCAGGATCAAGTTGAGCAAAGTGGTAGTGGGTACAACCAAGATGACTCTTATGACAATCAAAGTGAAGAGGTTCAATATGTGAACAATTACCAAGGTCAACGGAGCAATGCTCCAAATCAATAACAGTGGAGATCACAGGGAAACAATCAAAATTGGGGCAACAAAGGCCAAGGGAATTGGAATAGTGGCAACAACAACAATTCGAACAATTAGGGGAACAATAATCAAAATTGGGGGAATCAAGGAAATAACCAAGGCAATTGGGGTGGAAACAATAATAGTAATTGGGGAGGCAATGGAAACCAAGGGGGTTGGAACAACAATAATCAAGGGAACCGGGGGTTGGGCCTTCAAAGGCCCCCGATGTATCAACAACCCAACAACTTACCTCCATATCGGTCACAAGGGAAAAGTTCTTCCAACAATGAGAAAGGACAGATAGAAAGTATGTTCAAGAAAATGATGGAAAGAAACGCCGACTCCGATGCCCAAATAGCCTCCCACAACACTTCTATATGCAACTTGAAAGTTCAAATGGGTCAAGTTTCTCAAGCCTTGAATACTCGCCCTAAGGGGGCACTACCAAGTGATACGGTAGTAAACTCGAAGGGTGGAAACAATATGGGCCATGCTATGGCGGTGACTACAAAAAGTAGTAGAGGTGGAGTTGCTAATACCTCCAATCCAAGAAAGATCGTGAATGATGATATGGTTTTGCAAGAAGAGGATGAGCCAAGAAATAATGAGAATGTGAACGATGAATTGAGTATAGACATTGATGAAAAAGTGGAGGAGACACAAGATGATGTGAACCCGTCTAGGGAACACGTGATAGACATACCGGATCCAGAAGTGGCCAAAGCCAAGGCTCCTTTGCCAAGGCCTCCTCCACCATATTCTCAAAGGCTCGCAAAGCAAAACAACGAGAACAAATTCAAGAAACTCATTGATATGATGAAAAGTTTGTCCATAAATGTGCCTTTGGTTGAAGCTCTATAACAAATGTCGGCATATGCCAAGTTCATGCAGGACTTGGTAATGAAGAAGAGGTCAATGAACTGTGAGACGATCAAAATGACACATCAAGTGAGTGCCATTATGCATTCCATGGCTCCAAATCTAGAAGATCCTGGTGCCTTTACAATTCCATGCACTATTCACTGTGCCGATTTAGAAAAAGCCTTGTGTGATTTGGGAGCGAGCATTAATTTGATGCCCTATTCTGTGTTCAAGACATTGGGGATTGGGAAACCAAGACCTACTTCCACGAGGTTACAAATGGCGGATCGAACACTGAAGAAGCCATTGGGGATAATTGATGATGTGCTAGTTCGGGTCGACAAGTTCATACTTCCCGCAGATTTTGTGATACTCAACTATGAGGTGCCAATCATATTGGGGAGACCCTTTCTAGCTACAGGGAAGGCTTTAATTAATGTGGAAGCTGGGGAGATCACCTTCTGGGTGGGTGATGAAAAGGTTGTGTTCCACGTGTGCAAGTCAATGAGGTAGCCTAATAGCAACGAAGTATGTTTGTTTGTGGATCTTGTGACTGAGGTGATTGTTAATGACACACGTGCTATGATTAATGTGGAAGACCCTTTGGAAGCTGTGTTGTTGAATCATGATGAGGATGAGAATGAAGGCTTGGTAGAATGTGCAAATGCTTTGCAAGGAATGGGATCCTACACATATGGACCCCGAAAACTTTCCTTGGACCTTGAGAACTGGAAGACTCCACCAATAAAGCCCTTAATCGAGGAGCCACCAACATTGGAGTTGAAGCCCTTGCCTTCACACCTCAGGTATGAGTTTTTAGGCCCTTGTTCCACATTACCCATTATACTTTTTTCGTGCTTAACTAACGTGCAGGTAGATTCCACCCTTGCGATTCTTCAAAGAAGGAAGAAGGAAATAGGTTGGACATTGGCGGATATTCGGGGTATAAGCCCCGCCTTTTGCATGCACAAAATCATATTGGAAAAAGATGCCAAACCCTCCGTGGAACATCAAAGGAGGTTGAACGAGGCCATGCAAGAGGTATTCAAGAAAGACATCATCAAGTGGCTAGATGCAGGGGTTGTGTACCCCATTTCTGATAGTTCATGGACTTCGCCGGTACAATGTGTCCCAAAGAAGGGGGGCATGACTGTGATCACAAATGATAGAAAAGATTTGATCCCCACAAGAACTCTCACCAGTTGGAGGGTATGCATGGATTATAGGAAGCAGAACAAAGTGACCCAGAAAGACCATTTTGCATTGCCATTTCTTGACCAAATATTGGATAGACTTGCCGGACGTGCTTATTATTGCTTTTTGGATGGGTATTCCGGATATAACCAGTTTCTCATTACGCCTGAAGACCAAGAGAAAACCACCTTCACTTGTCCGTATGGCATATTTGCGTTCTCAAGGATGCCGTTTGGTTTGTGTAATGCACCGGCTACTTTTCAGCGGTGTATGATGGCAATATTTACAGATATGGTAGAGGACTTCCTCTAGGTGTTCATGGATGATTTCAGTGTTGTGGGGGATTCCTTTGAAGAATGCTTGTATAATCTTGATAAAGTGTTGGCCCGATGTGAAGAGACCAACTTAGTGCTTAATTGGTAGAAGTGCCACTTTATGGTCGAAGAGGGCATTGTCCTCGGCCATAAGATCTCCAAGAATGGTATTGAAGTGGACAAAGCAAAAATTGAAGTGATATCAAAACTCCCTCCTGCGAATTCCGTCAAGGTAGTGAGGAGCTTTCTTGGTCACGCGGGGTTTTACCGTAAGTTCATCAAGGATTTCTCAAAAGTGGTGAACCCCTTGTGCAAGTTATTGGAAAATGATTCCAAGTTTGTGTTCAATGATGATTGCATGAATGCTTTTAAGCTACTCAAGTATAGGTTGACTACCACTCCCATCATTATCGCACCCAATTGAAGCTTACCATTTGAGCTCATGTGCGATGCTAGCGATGTTGCGGTAGGAGCGGTATTGGGGCAAAGGATCAACAAGATATTTCATCCGGTTTATTATGTCATCAAAACAATGAACGATGCCCAAGTCAACTATACGGTGACCGAGAAAGAGCTATTAGCATTTTCTTCGTCATGGAAAAGTTTTGCCCGTACGTCATGGGTACCAAAGTGATTATGCACTCCAATCATGTGGCCCTTCATTATTTGATGAGTAAAAAGGCATCTAAGGCTAGGTTGATGAGATGGGTTCTTCTTCTACAAGAGTTTGACCATGAAATCATAGACCAAAAAGGGAGTGAGAATCAAGTGGCGAACCACTTGTCCCGCTTGGAAGAGGAGGGGAGTCCCCATGATGGCCTCGAGATTAATGATTCATTTCCGTATGAACAACTCCTCTTTGTGTCTTTGACTGGGATATCTTGGTTTGCCAATGTCGATAACTTTCTTGTGATCGACATTTTCCCGAATGATCTCTCTTCTAACCAAAGGAATAAGCTCAAACGGGACTGCTTGGATTATTATTGGGACGAGCCATATCTTTTCAAAATTTTCAATAATGGTGCTATCCGGAGTTGTGTTTCGGAAAAAGAGCAATTGAGTATTCTTGAAGCTTGCCATTCCTCGCCCTATGGTGGTCACCATGGTGGGGCGAGAACTGCTATAAAGGTTCTAAGATGTGGATTCTATTGGCTTACCTTGTACAAAGGCGCTAGCGAGCTCGTTAGGCGTTGTGATGAGTGCCAAAGAGCCGGTGGAATTTCCAAGAAGAATGAAATGCCTCACACCACCATCCTTGAGATTGATACTTTTGACGTGTGGGGCATCGTCTTTATGGGACCATTTGTGAGTTCATGTGGGAACACTTATATTCTTGTTGCTGTGCATTATGTTTTCAAATGGGTTGAAGTTGTGGCTTTGCCCAACAATGAAGCACGGAGTGTGTTGGCTTTCTTAAAGAAAAATATCTTCACAGAGTTCGGCACCCTAAGGGCTATCATTAGTGATGGGGGTTCTCATTTTTGCAACAAAGCCTTTGACACTTTACTTTCCAAGTATGGTGTCAATCATAAGGTGTCAACCCCTTATCATCCCCAGGCAAGTGGACAGGTTGAAGTCTCCAACTGGGAGATCAAGAGCATTCGATCCAAATCTGTTAATGCAAATCGGACTGATTGGTCAAGGAAACTTGACGATGCTTTATAGGCCTATAGAACAACTTATAAGACTCCAATTGGTATGTCTCCGTACCGGTTGGTATTTGGGAAAGCATGTCATCTTCCGATTAAATTAGAGCACAATGCCATATGGGCGCTGAAGAAATTAAACCTTGAATGGGATATAGCTGCCAATCTTCGGATTGAGCAACTAAATGAACTTGATGAGTTCCGATTCCATGCTTATTCCAGCTCGTCCTTGTATAAGGACAAGATGAAGTACTTACATGATACGTATATCTGGAACAAATAATTCAAGGAAGGTGACTTGGTTCTTCTGTTCAACTCTCGGTTACGGATGTTTTCGGGAAAGCTCAAGTCGAAGTGGAGTGGTCCTTTCGAAGTGGTACATGTGACTCCTTTCGGTGCTCTAGATTTGAAAAACAAGAATGGTGAGATCTTTAGAGTCAATGGGAACCGAGTGAAGAACTACCTTGGCAAGATTGATGATAGCCACGTTGTGGCATTGATCCATTTCAAATGATGATGGTAACATGCGTCGTGCCGCGATGTTAAATCAGGCGCTTCTTGGGAGGCAACCCATATGTTTTTCTTTCCTTTGATTTTCTTCGTAGATTAGACATTGTTTTGGACTAACTTGTTGTGAAGTGTATGTAGGAATTGGTTGTGCAGTACAGGTAATTGGCAAGGAAAAAATTTGGCTAAGTGGTGAACTTTCACGGACCGTGCTCAAAATTTGGCGGACCGCATGAGCACTTCATGGCCGCACAATTTTGCGCGCGGTTGCATAGCTGAAATGGGCAAAATGCTAACTCTCTGAAGTTGGCCTGTCAAAATTCCTTCAGAGTTCGCGGCCACGTTCAAATTTTCGCGGTCCGCACTAATTGTGCGGCCGCGACTAGTTGTTCGAGGACCGCGCCCGTGCATCTAAGGCAGATCTACAGAAAGGTAAAGAGTGCGGACCGTGACAAAATTTCGCGGCCGCACTCAGGTAAGGCGGTGGGTTCACTGGGTTCTGAGTATAAATATGAGTTCTTTTAACTTTTCACACTTTACGAACCCTAACCTCTCAGACGCACCTAAAGCACTGTGCATTCTTACTTGCTTTTAAACTCATCCTATTCTCATCAATTGTCGATTTCCTACCACATTTTACAACTGGTATGTTCATTTCAATTATTTTATTTTATCTTACACTTTTCTTTTCTCTTTGTTTCAATTTTTTCTTTTTAGATAGGGTAGAATCATGCCAAAATGTCAAATTAATGCTTAATTTTTGATTAATAACATATAGGTAGTGTTTGTATGCATAATGGGGGTTGGGGTTAGTAACTTTGCATGTTTAATTGCTACAATTTTTGGGTAATTAGTGAAAACCTTAGTTTGAAGTGTTCATCAGTGCCGATTTATTTTGAATTTTGCGGTCGTGGTCATTTTTTTGCGGTCCGCGATAGGGTATGCGATCACGTCCAAAAATTACTCGATCCATGATACCCTAGCTTCAAGGCACTTATGGTTGTTTAGAATTCGCGGCCGCGGTCACTTTTGCGCGGTCCGTGATTGGTCTTTCACTGCCGCACCCAACTTTTCGTGGTTCGCACGTTTGAACTTCAGAGACTCTATCATTTGCCTTCACGGTCGCGTTCACTTTTACGAGGTCCGCGGTTGGTCTTTCGCGGATGCACTCAATTTTGTGCTGTCTGTGGTTGATCAAGTTCAGAGAGCCAGTAGTCTGAGCCTGGCCTCTTCGCAGCCGCATTCACTTTTACGCGGTCTGCGATGGGCAATTTGCAGCCGCACTCTTTTTTGTGCGGTCCGCGATGCCCTGTTCTGAGAAGCATTATTTTTCATTTCATCTGTACTACTTTAACACATAATTGAACCCCAATTCTAACTGTCTTTCACTACTTGTGTGTTGCAGAAAATGGTGCGTTCTCATGGGAGAGGAGACACTTCAAAGGGGAGGGCAGAATCCACCCGAGGCCGGGGTAAAGGAAAGCATACCTTACCTTTAGCAACCCAAAGGGTAGTAGGAAAAAGGGCTACCCTAGTTAGACCTCCTACCGACTCCTCGGACACAAGTGAATACCTCCCATCCCGGGAGACATCTGAGGGGGATTCTATACAACCACAACCGGGGGCACAATCACAATGATTCCCCGGCAGATTCCATTTAGTCGATGAACCTACCTCCTCCTCTAGTTCTTCTG
Source organism: Nicotiana tabacum (assembly GCF_000715075.1). Classification (NCBI taxonomy): domain Eukaryota; kingdom Viridiplantae; phylum Streptophyta; class Magnoliopsida; order Solanales; family Solanaceae; genus Nicotiana; species Nicotiana tabacum. Next base: position 25,717 of record NW_027438330.1, read on the forward strand.
ATGGCTCAGAGAGAGGTAGTCAGGCATCCGAACCATCTTCCCCACCTGCTACAACACCTACCTCAATAGCTTCCCCAATAAATATTTATGATGATGACGAGATCCCGGATGACGGGAGAGGGGGTGACACAATTATGGGAGGCCTGGCTATATCAAAGAAACCGGAAGTGTGGGCTGATAGGTTTGTAAGTGAGAAGGCGCATGGCAAATTTCGGGAATGGTGGCCCAAAGGTCGCTCACTCTTGAGCGACAATTCATAACAAAAGACCTAAGCCAGCACAATCTGAATGTCCTACGGCAATTTACGTAGAGAAAATGATGGAAATGGTTCACCTTCTGGTTGAAAGCTGTCAATGAATACCTTGCCAAGGAATTTTATGCCAATGTTGCCCACATCAAAAAGGGTACAAAGGTGATGAAGGTTCGGATCTTGAAAATCCAGTTTGATGGAAACGCACTGAACAGTTATGCAGGGTTTGAGGAGGTCGAGGCAGTGCAATACCTGGAGAAGCTAGCCTTGGGTGATGCAGTTCGCCCATGGCTAGCTGAGATACTTGCTATTCCGGAGACAACACCTGCATGGCTCATAGCAGGAGTTCAAATTGTCAGAGCCACCCTTAACTTTGAAGCAAAAGTGTGGGCGACATTCGTGTGCAGCCGTCTTGACCCGTGCCAGCATGAGAATGTCCTTCCACTACCCCGGGCAGTATTGGTAGCTTCCATCATGGTAGGCTATCCTGTTAATGTAGGAAACTTGATGTCATACAACATCTCCAATGCAGTTCAAAAAGAAGAAAGATCATATCCCTACCCCAACTTCCTCACAGAGTATTTCCACGACCAATGGGTAGAGCCGAGACATTTTGATGTAGAGGGGAAGGCTAAAAAGCCTTTCTAATGGTACCACCTCCAGGGAGAGGACACCCCTAAGTTCAAGGGTAAAGCCAATACCCCCACTGGCCAGTCTAAAGAGCTAGAGGTAGTGGCCACCGGGTCAGTTGTCGAGCCCTCCACAACAGCCGATACTTCTGCCGCAGCAGCTGGCTTGCAACATCCTTCCTCTGGACCATCCATCACAGTGCCATTATCTGTGCCTTCATCTTCTACCTACCCTTAGACTACACTGCAGGTTTCACAGACGCTATCCAGCCTCAACAACTGGATACAGGCAGCTACCACAAAGCTGACTGTCCTATCCAATGCAGTAGCAGCACAGTCTTCAGCCCCATCAGAGCTTCAGTTACCTCCATCATTGGAGGAGTCTTTGAAGAATATTCTGGACAACCAAAATAATATTCTGGATGACCAGAAGAAGATCCGGGAGACTCTTGATACACATGGGAGGATTATCAAGTATTTGGGGAAGTAGGTGAAGAAGATGCGGAAAACTCAGGCATCTAAGGATTCAGTGGAGAAGTTGAGCAAAGAGGTTCAGAAGATTGCTTCTGCCGGTGATATTCCATTGGACATGTTCATGGAGGAGACAACCCCAGCAGCACCTACACCAGTGCATGAGGCATCAGATACAGTAGCTGGCTAGTCTGAGGAGCCTGCTGCCACTACATATATTGCTGAGGAGATGATCGAGATGCTCAGCCACCTCGTGGTCCCCCAGTCAGAGGATGTGGAGATCCAGTTAGAGGACACGGAGGGAGCTGATGATCCTATACAGTTTGAGGACTTCACTCTTGTTCCTGACCCGATGTAGATAGAGACCATATAGGGAGTTCTCTTGACTCTCTGATGATGGAAACTATCCCAGAAAGGTGAGCAAGAAGAGTCTTCACTACTAGCTAGTATTGAAAGAAAAGAAGGCCTACCTTCGCTTTGTGCGCTAAGAGCTTTCTTTGTAATAACTATGATACTATTTTTCTCTATCTTTATTTACCGTTATTTTCACTTTTGTTATGTATATAATTTTACCATTCGATGTATATATTTATTTTCATTATGTATATATTCGTTTACTCCATTTTGTACACATTCAGTTTACTTTCCGTAGTTTACTTCATAACTTTTTTCGTTATTTTTCCTTAATAACTTAGCTTCTTATTTCCTCTAGAAGCCTCTTTTTAAGTTTTTAGCTTCTTTTTACATTTTTGTCTGAACAATAAGCCTTTGGTTTTCTTAATGCCATGGTTCTTTCCAAAGGTGGATGTTGTGTGAACCGGGTGGCTCTTCCCAACGATGGATGGCGTGACAACCTTCTTAAGGGAACAAGTCCGTTTTCTTTTTGTTTTGGTGTATATAGTAGTAGTAATGAATAAAAGTGTCTCAAGCAAGCTTCACTTGGTACTAACACATTTACCTTCGACCTCATGGTTAGAGACAAGTTGATTGGAAAAGATTAGCTCTAGTTGTGACCTTTAGACTCTTGTGTTGACTAAAACACTCATCGAATGGTTTCCTTGAGCCATTTGTGATTTCCAATCTTAGCTAGGGTTGTTGTGGGCCCTCGACTCTGTTCTCTTTAACAATCCAGCAGCTTGATAGGTGAGGTATTGAATTGCAAGTCCAAGTCCCATGCCAATAAGTCTAGAACTTGCCCTGAATGTTTGTCTAGTCGAAATTCTAAGTGTAGCTCGACTTGAGAAATGATTGTAGGCTCTCCTTGGTCCAATTTGAACTTTGAAAGCTTCTGTAGCCTAACAATATAATATCCCTAGTAAACTCCTTTGAGTCTAAGCCTTTTTCATTCAATAGCCATATTATAAGCCTTTATCCATTCTATAATGACCCTCTCTTGGCACCCAATCTTTCCTTAGCATTCATGATAAACAATTGGCAAAAGCATAAGTTTGGGGGAGAGACGAGGAATTTGAAAGTGATAAAAGGTTCAAAGAAGAAAAACGAATTGTTGAAAAGGAAAGGCAAAGAAAATAAAGAAAAGCCAAAAAGAAATACGTCTAAAAGAAAGTAAAGGTTGAAGGGATTCGAAGAACGCAATGATGAAAGGCATGGAATGATGAGAAAAGGAGAAAAATGATTGTCATGAGTAAGAAAGAGTGACGGTGTGTCTCTCTATTTCCCCTAAGGAAGAAGAAAATGACTCAAAGAGTCAAGAAAGTATGAGCCGAAATGAGAAAATGGAGTGCTTAAGGAAAGATGAAACCATCATAGTTCGTTAAAGCCCTATATGATTTCAAGTTGAGTGAGCTTACATTAGTGGTGATTTACATAAGGGGCAAGCTTATGGTACTTAGAGCCGGACTTGTGACATTCATTTCAGAGTGATGAGCGCACTTCTTCACAATCCTTGTTTTGAGTGGTACATTCTAAAAAGTGAGATTTGCTCATGGAGAGTAGAGGAGGAGGAGTTTGGGATCCACAATGACCTATGCGATAGAGCGAGCTTCCTTGATGAATTGAGTCCACTCTTGATGCTCTAGTGTCACATTAGAACTATAGTACTCAAAAGGTCGTAACATGATGTTGTTAATAATTCATTTGTGTTGAGGGTAATTATTAGTCCCAATTGATGCTTGACAAAGTCACCTTAGGCCAGCTGAAATACCCTTTTCTTTTTCTTGTGGAGGTGGGAATTATTCTATTTGCTCGAGGACAAGCAAAAGCTTAAGTTTGGGGGAGTTGATAAGTAGGGATTATAACCTATTATTTGCTCTCTTTTACTTGTGTTTAGGGCCAAAAATGCGTGAAGGTATTCCTGGAAACTAATGTAATATGCTTGCTTGAAGGGATTGTTCAAAATGAGCCAAATAATCATAATCAACTCATAAAGGAGTCAAAACTGGAACAAAAACCAAGACTGGGCCAAAAGATGTGAAACGCGGATCGCACTAATATTGTGCGACAGCGAAAGCTACAATGCGGTCACAAGCACTATTTCGAGGTCCGCAAAAGGAGGATTCAGAGAGATAGATTTTTGGGCTAAAACATGAGCCGGACCGCGTCAGAAAGGTGCGGCCGCGAAAGTACCTGTGCGGCCGCGATTGGAATTACGCGGACCGTGGTTGCTGAGGTTCATAGAGCTTACATTTTAAGCAAAAACAAGAAGTGTGGTCCGCGTCAAGATTATGCATCCGCGGAAGTCTCCTACGCAACCGCGATGGAAATTACGCGGTCCGCAAAACCAAGCTCAACCCAGATCTAGAAGTGAAGAATGCGGACACGATCAGAATTACGCGGCCGTGTAACCTCTGCATAGGTAACTTTGTTCGGAAATTTCAGCTTAGTATAAATAGAACTTTTAATCATTTTTAGGTTATGTTGTGTATTTGCTGAGCACGTGAGATGGCTGGAACTTCCCATTTGGGAAATTTTGTATTAGATTCACCTTTTAACATTTGATTTTCATCTTTTAATCTAGTATTATGAATTTTATATTCTTCTCATCTTTGATTTCTACTATTTTTATGAGTAGCTAGACCCATAGCTAGGGTTGTGACCCAACCCTAGAGTGGGTATTTAACGGGTACTGAATTTTAGGGCTTGAATGTTTATGGGTTAGTGATATTTAATCTAGTTCTTGCTATAATTGTAGAATTAGTGATTGCAAACACTGATTCATGCCCTTATGACTTAGTCTCTTCTTGAGAAAGATAGACTAAGTCTAGTAAAACTAGGCTAACAAGGAATTGGGGTGAACTTAAGAAATTGATAGTCCCAATTAAAGGGTTAAATCTAGAGATAGTAATACTCGACTTGAGCTAATATCACGTGACTTGCATGAATACCCATTTAGACTTGAGAAAGCCAAATTAAAAAAAATCACTCAAACTATCGAGAGGTATAGAGTGAGTACTTGGGTGAGATAGCTATATCACGACCCCAAATTAATCAAGCTTTCCCTAGTCCTTTTAAACACTTGAAAACCAACATCAAAAATATTGTATTTAGCTTTAATCATTGCATACAATAGAATAGAATTTGAAGTAGAATCAAAACCAAAATGTGTGGAAGCGTAATTAGGAACAAAACACGCATCTAGACTTAGATATAAACCTAATTCCAAATCAATTAACTCCCTGTGGATTCGATCAAGACCTTATTGGGTAAAACTGCATCGACCATTCTCGCTACTCAATAGTAGTGCAGGCTTGGACCCGATCACGGTCAAAATCCTTAAATCTGCAAGAATCACTTAAACTCTCAGCCTCCACACCTGCGCCCAGGTCTCGCACCTGCGGGCTCGCATGTGCGGTCAATCCTTCTCACCTGCGCTCCAGTCTTGGCCTCCTATTTTTCGCATCTGCGCCCCAGGTCTCGCACCTGCGGGCTCGCAGATGCGACAAACTTCTCGCACCTGCGCATCCTTCCTAGCCCAGTACTGTCCCACCTGCGAACTCCCCACATGCACCTGTGGTTCTCCCCTCCCCAGGCGCGGAAATATCAGTAGCAGTAGCTTCAGTTGCATTTTCCAACTTCAAACAATCTATTAACCACCCGGAATCACCCCGAGGACCTCAGGACCTCAACAAAAAATACCAACAAGTTATATATCAACATGCAAATTTAGTCGAACCTTCGAATCACTCAAAACATATATTATTTTACACACACATCACAAATGACACTACGAACCTACTCCAACTTTTTGAAATCCATTCCGACCCCGATATCAAATTTTTTACTGTTGACCGAAATCGCCAAAGTTTCAACTTTTGCCAATTCAAGTCTAATTCCACTACAGACCTCCAAATCACGTTACGAACGCACTCCTAAGTCTAAAATTACCTAACGGAACTAACAGAATCATAAAAATTCAAATCCGAGATCGTTTACATATAGGTCAACATCCGATTGACTTTTCCAACTTAAGCTTCTACTTTAGAGACTAAGTGTCTCATTCCACTCTGAAACTACTCCGGACCCGAACCAACTAGCCCGGTATATCATAATATAGCTTAAAATCATAAAGGAAGCAGAAATGGGAAAAATAGGGCTATAACTCTCGAAACGACCAGGCGGGTCGTTACAGAAGTTCGAAGTTCTGTGATGCTTTTATCTGTTAATGTTTATGCTGAAAGTATAAATTTCCCGTCTCCAAGATTAATTGTCACTAATACAATTTCGTTTTTAGGGATTGATACCATATAGTCAATGAAAGCTTATTCATTCACTTCTAAGTATATCTTTCTATAAGTCTTAGATGTCCCATTTAATTTGTAGTAAAAGTGAGACAATTTGATAATTAAACTCTATTGTGCTTTTACCTTTTTATCTTCTTGTTTAGATTATTAAATAAGTAAGATTTATTATGGTGATAAGTAATTCTTACTTATTGAGTTAGCATTTTCTATCCTTGAAGTTAAAATTACCCTATCTCATTTATTCAGTTTGAAGTTCTTCATTTTTACAGTTATTTTTAGCTCATTTTATCATTGAGTTCGCATTTAATTGGTTTATTTTAATCATGTAAAGCCATGTGGCAGCCATAAAATACAAAAATAATTACAAGAAAGGACTTAGCTCCTGTATAAGATCACATTTCTCCTAGAAAAAAACTTAAAAGAGCTTAGAATATTCAAAAAATATTAGAATTATTTTTTCTTCAGTTACACCAAGCAAAAAGGTTAGTCAAATATTTGGCTCTCAAAATGAGGTTTGGAGTTGAGATCCATCAAAGCAATCCTATTAGTCCAAATGATACAGGCAAGTATCATTAGCCATATGCTTCTGATGGATTTATCACTTCTTCGCCTTCTCCCGGCGTCAAAAGCTTCTTTGAGACTATAGAGTATCACCAAATCACTCCAAATAAGGCACAAGAACATATTGCACGCACTCATTTTACCCAAAAAATACAAAAGTAGGTAGTTTACACTTTATGAGTTGATTCCTCGAATGGTCACTCAAGTAGTCACATTTTTTTTATTTCATCTCCCAAAAGGTTACTCAATTATTTGAAGAATAAGTGAATAAATGCTATAGATAAGTGACATTTTGGAGATTAAAAAAAATACCCGTGTTAGACAATTTCAATTAGTTGAGTGTTCATTTGAGGAATTAACTCCATTTTTAGTTTTTGCGAAACATAGTAAGCATCTATTGCATAATGCAAATCCTCTTCTATTCAAATTCTTGTTTATTCTTTTTGCTCTTGCTTTCTTAATAATCATAAATGTTCATTAGCTATTAATGGATTATTTTCCTTACATAGAAAACAGTCGTCGCCTTTCCCAAGACTCTGGTATTTGGTTGGCTCAATTTCAACATTCTATATTACGAATCACTATAAACTAATAGGTTAGTTTGTGCTCTCTTTCTGTTCGAGAAAGATTCAATCTTTTTAGTAATTGTATAGACATTGTTTTGGTTAAATCTCGAATGTAAAATAAACTTATCATAGAGCTTTCATGTTTTACACTTCATAAGTTGGGTATTTTTATAGAATTCTTGATTACGTTCACTGTCTTGATCACGATAAAGTCCTTAGTGTTCTTCAAGGTGTCGAGAGCACTGATCTTTTCTTTGTTATGTGGAGATAGATTGGGTGATAACTATACAAAATATTCTTACTCAGTTATCATCACATTCTTAAAGACATAAGTTATTATCCTAGGTACCTCTAAAACCTAGAAAGAAAAGCAGACATTAACATTTGACTCCCATTGACCATTTGGCTGGTCTAACCTACTTCTTATGAAGTTATTGAGGGAGGAGGAAGAGTTTGATTGAGTGTTGATGCATAGAAAGATAAATAATTTTGGTGCAATGAGAGAGATAATAGTTTAACGAGTGATATTCTATTTTATGATCTGAGATTGGTAATCAATTCCATGATATAAGATTGGGACTCAACTAATGCATGGGTGGCTAACTTGAACTACTTATTGATGTTCGATTTTACTAGAACAATGTGAAGTTTTAAGAAGTCAGCTGATGTATGGTGAGTCATATAGTGGTTAGACGTTCCAAATGTAGAACTTTGTAGCTATTTTGTTGGTTATTCCTGCTTTTTACGTATTTCTGCATTAAATTCCAATTATTAGATGATTTCTCTTGCTCAACACGGGCAATCTTCATCTAGTCTATGGAGAAGAGAGAAGAAAGTATTCACGTCACTCATGTCAAAGAAAATATCTCTAATATCCTAACCACTTAGGGCCCGTACTATTCCCACCTAAATTAAAGGTAAATTGACAGGACAAGAACAAATTGCAATTTAAAAGGAGAGTAGAGGATAAAAATACTAAACAAAGAATACGTTAATAAAAATTTATATTAACAATGTAATAATATTAAAAACTGGATAATATAATAAAGAAAAATACATAACAAAAAATTATTCGATAACTATATAGGTCTCTTTTTTAATTTACTAGATATTTTGTTATTGGGTATACTGTATTGACAGATGAGATGACAATTGAAATTTATTAAAGCAATACGATATAATATGTTAAACAAACTCGATCATAATTTAATTAATATTTTTTAATATTGGTACCACGACTAGCTAACAGTAATCCAAAAGTAACGTGAAATCTATGGAGAAGAGAGAAGAACGTATTCGCACTCATGTTAAAGAAAAAATCTATAATATCCTAAGTCTAACCACTTATGCCCGTGCTATTCCCCCCTAGTATACTAAAATAAAGGAAAATTGACAGAACAAGTACCAATTGCAATTTAAACCGTGATGCCACTAAATAACAAAAGGCAACCCTAATATATTGATATGACAAGTACCGATCGTAATATAACGTGATATTTGAATAGTGCCACTAAATAAGTATTATCTCTGATTTATTTGATGTGGCAAAATTTGAATAGATACAAAAAAAAAATTAAAAAAAAAAATTTAAAATTTGTAATCTAAAGCTAAGTTATAGAAATCTCATTAAGGGTAAAATTAAATCGCTACTAAATTTAAAAAGTTATCATTCTTTTTTAAACAGATTAAAGAAACATATTCCCAGAGGAAGCAATATGTACATAAGCTGAAATTTCTGGACGTAATCTAACATAAAAGATATCTTTTAAGAAAAGAAAAACTCATATATATATATACCAACATATGAAACTAATTGATCAAATCATTCCGAGTATCGCACGAATAGTGTAGGACGTGATCCTTTCCTATTATTGTAAATGTCATACGGTTTCTCTTCGATATCGGTACGGTTCGGTTAATTTTCGATATTTTTTTTAAATGTCATATAAAAGCTACTAGTAGAAGTAGAATACAATAATATACGTACTTTTATAGGGCTTAGCAAAACTCTCTAGATATTTTTATTATTTAAAGGGTTATGCATTAAGAAAACATGAAAATAGCATAAAAGAAACTAAGCAAAGACACCGAAAATATAAATCACACGAGTAGAAAGATATTAACCAAGCTGGGACCAAAGAATAAAATCTATAGAATATTAAATATTCAAAAAGATGAATCCAAATGATAGGAAAGGAAACATATTCAATACATTATAATTTGCTACTCATAAATGCTAGAATACCTTATGTATTGCTAGTGAATATGCTAAAAATAATTTAGTTTCAATTGGAGTAGCATAATAGGTTGGGAATTAAGATTTTGAGTTTAATTACTTGTTAGCTTGTAACTGTTAGAAAAGTTTTGTAATGACCCAACCGGTCATTTTAACATTTAGAACCCTTTTCCCTAAAATAAAACTTCTCGTATGTGCTTTTAAAAATTTATGACTTGCGGGGATGGCTGGTTCAGGATTTGGAAGTGTTTGGGTTGAAACCGAAATACTTGGTTCCTTAAGTTGGCCTTAAAGTGCTAAATTTGACTTCGGTCAACATTTTGAGCAAACGACCCCGGAATAGAATTTTGATGAATCAAACAGCTCCGTATGGTGATTTTGGACTTAGGAGCGTGTTCGGAATTTTATTTGGAAATTAATAGTTAAATTAGGCTTGAAATGGCTAAAATAAGAATTTAAGTTTGGAATTTTGACCGGGGAGTTGACTTTTTGATATCGGAGTCAGAATCTAGTTTTGAAATTTTTTATAGCTCCGTTATGTCATTTATGACTTTTGTGCAAAATTTGAGGTCAATCGGACTTGATTTGATAGGTTTCGGTACTGAATAAAGAAGTTGGAAATTTTAAGTTTCATTAAGCTTGAATTGGAGGATGATTCATGGTTTTAGCGTTGTTTGATGTGATTTGAGGTTTCGACTAAGTTCGTATGATATTTTAGAACTTTTGGGTATAATTGGTTGAGGTCCCGAGGGGCTCGAATGAGTTTCGGACGGCTAACGGATTATTTTTGGCTTTTGGAACATTGCTGATAGCTGCTGGAAATTTTCTTCTGATTTCCTTATACGCGATCGCGTAGGCTTAATTTGGCAACTGAGGATTTGTTCTATGCGATCGGGTGGGAAAGTCCGTGATCGCATAGGTTGGATTCAGTTGTGCTATGCGAACACGTGGCTAAGGCTGTGTTTGCGAAGAGGAAACGAAGCAGAAGCTGACCACGCGCTTAATGCTTCGCGATCGCTTAGGACTTTCCGCGATCGCATAGGGTTAATGTTTGGGCAGTAAAATTTGTGCTACGCGATCGCGCTGAAGAAATCATTGGGCAGAGAGTTTAAGTTCTGAAAATGGGATTTTTAACGATTTAGAGCTCGGATTTAGGCGATTTTTGAGAGATTTTCAGAGAAAACAATGGGATTCTTAACTAAATATTGGTTAAATTACCGGAATCCATCACTATTTTTATCATTTAATTGGTGAATTGAGTTGGAAAAGTTTAAAGTTTGAAAATCCTCTTGGATAGATTTGAGTATTTGAGGGCCGAATTGTTATCGGAATTTAGTGATTTTGGTATGGGTAGACTCGTGGTTGAGTGAGTGTTCATATTTCGTACCTTTTGCCGGAATCCGAGACGTGGATCCCACGGATGAATTTTTAATTAATTTCAGAATTTTTATTAAAAATGTAGTATTTTCTTATAGAATTGATTCCTATAATTTTTAGTGATTGTATAGAATTAATTTTGGCTAGATTCGAGCCAGGCAGAGTTGGATAATCGTGGAAAAGGCCTTCTAGTAAATTAATTGGAGCAAGACGAGGTATGTCTCTTGTCTAATCGTGTGAGGGGGAAATTACCTCATAGGTGATTAAAATTAAATAGTTGTTGCTAATTGTGTGGGCTACGTACGCACGAGGTGACGAGAGTCCGTGCATAGCTACTATTAATACTAAAGTCCGGGTAGTTTAGGACTCAAAGCATGAATTACTTGTATAAATTTTATTCTTTATTTAATTAATATTATTTCATAGAATCCATGCGTAGCTACTATTAATGCTAAAGTCCGGGTAGTTTAGGACTCAAAGCATGAATTACTTGTGTAAATTAATTAATTGTTATGAAAATCTCATATACTTGATTTTTCTGTTTAAATTAATTAATTGTTAAAAGAAATTGTTCTTCCTCCCGAATTTATCTTATAATAAATATACTCTCCTTCCGGAGGTACGTAAGATAATGTCCTCATTTCTTGTGGAGCGGGCCGAATGCCTCGGCAGGATAGATGCATCTATGGATCTCGCCGCACGTCCCTCGGTAGTGTACACGACACTCTGGATTGGGTCGTATGTCCTCGGCAGAAATCGTGCTTAATAATAATAATTAAACGATACTTTAATAGTTTATTGATAAATTGGAAAATCCTTAAAATTTAATGAATTATTATTCTTGCTTGTTAAAGAATTAATTGTTATTCTTGTAAATGATAGTTAATTAATAAATTAGAAATTATTTTAATTGAAGGAATTTAATTAATATATTGATAATTGTAGCATTTGAAAGAATTTTGATTATTTCCTCAGAATAAATAAATTATTTTAAATTCTGTAAATCATGCTGATTTAAATATCCTAGTTGTATTTTAATTATTATTATTGACCCATAGTGAGTGTCAAAGTCGGCCATCTCGTCTCTATCACTTCGAGATTAGGCTTGATACTTACTGGGTACACGTTGTTTACGTACTCATACTACACTTGCTGCACTTTTTGTGCAGGACCTGAGGCAAGTACTAGTGGGGGAACTATCGTCTTACACCCACGTTATCCAGGGACATAGTGGTGAGCTGCACTTTCTGAGCCGTTCTGCATCTACTAGTGTCTCTCCTTGTATTTTTTCATTCTGTCTATTCTTATTTCAGACAGTATTTGAGGTTTTATATAATTTACTAGATGCTCATACACTTGTGTTACCATGTCTTGGCACACACATTGGTAGAATTTGAGCTTTATTATTTTTCTTGGTTTTAAAATTTGTCAATATATGTTTAATTTATTAACTTGGCCTGCCTAGCTGTAGTGTTGGGCGCCATCACAACCTATAGGAGAAATTGGACCGTGACAACATGGTATCAAAGCACTAGGTTCACGTAGGTTTCACAAGTTATGAGCAGGCCTAATAAAGTCTTGTGGATCGGTACGGAGACGTTTGTACTTATCTTCGAGAGGTTATAGGGTGTTAGGAAATTACCTTTCTTCATATTCCATCGTGTAATTGATGTAGTTATAAATATCCTTCCCTTATTCTCTCTCAGATGGTGAGAACACGCTCGAATGAGGTTCCAGGCCAGGGAAGAGCTACTCCCCCAGTTGCTAGAGGCCGAGGGAGGGCTCTAGCCTGTGGTAGAGGGCGAGAACGTCTTAGGACTGTTCCAGTTATGCCGCCAGTGGGTCCAGCAGAGAACCCCATTGTTGAGGAACAGGATGAGGTGCCTCTGGCAGAGCCAGCTCCGGTGGATTTCACATCTGCACCGAGATTTCAGGATATCATGGGTCGTATGCTACGGTTCATGGACAATATGACTCAGGCCAGTTTATTTTCGGCAGACCCAGCCACATCTCAAGCGGGCGGGGAAGCACAGACCCCTACCGCACAAGCTCATGGACAGGCAGCTGTTGTATATCAGACCCAGGGTGCACTACTCGTGGGTGGAGCCCAGCTAGTGGCAGCAGCTACACCTGAGCCCAGGTCAGATGTAGCCGCCGATCCTCAGAAATAATTGGACCGATGGACTAGACAACATCCTCCTGTCTTCGAGGCTGAGCGACATGAGGATCCACAGTACTTCATTGATCGTTACAGGGACAGACTGCACAACTTGAGGATATTGGAATCTCATGGGGTTGACTTCGCTACTTTTTAACTAGAAGGCAGAGCTTGTAAATGGTGGCAGTCTTATGTTCTTGGCAGACCAGCAGATTCTCCTCCTATTACTTGGGACAAGTTCGCTCGTATCTTTCTGGACAGGTATATTCCACCCTCCCAGAGGTAAGAGTTGCGGTTTCAGTTTGAGCAGCTCCAACAGGGTCAGATGTCAGTGACCGATTATGAGGCGAGGTTTTCTGAATTATCTCGCCATGCACTTATGATACTCCCTACTGAGACGGAGAGAGTGCAGAGGTTTGTAGCCGGTTTACATACTAGCATTCAGGCCACTATGGCTCGAGAGGTTTAGATGAGTACTTCTTATGAGCGAGTTATAGAGATAGCCCGGAGGATTGAGGGTGTGTGTCAGCGGAGCCGAGAGCAGATTATGAGAGATAAGCAGTTCAGGTACTCTGGAGAGTTCAGAGGTGCTCCGTCTGGGGGCAGAGGTCAGTTCGTGAGGGGGCAGTCCAGCAGACCCCCATTTCCAGCACCACCACCTCGTCGAAATGCTCCAGTGCGACCTTATCTCAGTGCTATACCAGAGAGTTCTTACCGCCCACCAGCTATTCAGGGTCCTCCCAGTGTGTATTTAGTTCCCCAGGGCTAGACACTTAGTCAGCAGCCCATCGTACCGAAGAGTTATTACGAGTGCGGGGATCCCAGTCACATGCGGAGGTTTTGCCCCAGGCTTCGGGGTAGACCAGTACAGTAGGGTCAGCAGCCTATGCTTACCGGACCAGTTTCTCCACCAATAGTCCGACCACCAAAAGGTGGAGGACAGGTGGGTAGGGGTCGTCCTAGAGGTGGAGGTGAGCAAGGCGGAGGCCAGCCAGTCTGCGCTCCAGCTCGATTCTATTCTTTTCCGGCTAGACCAGATGCAGAGGCCTCAGATGCTGTGATTATAGGTATTATTTCTGTTTGCGGCAAAGATCCGGGATCCACATATTCATACGTGTCATTTCTATTTTCTCCATTCCTGGGTGTTTCTCGTGAGTCCTTGAGTACTCCAATTTATGTGTCCACTCCTGCAGGCGATTCTGTTATTGTGAACCGGATCTACCGGTCTTGTATTATTACATTTTGTGGTTATGAAACTAGAGCAGACCTCTTATTGCTCGAGATGATCGATTTTGAAATTATTCTGGGTATGGACTGGTTATCTCCATATCATGCTATTCTAGATTGTCATGCCAAAACTGTTACCTTGGCTATTCCATGTTTGCCTAGGCTAGAGTGGAAGGGTTCATCGGTTAGTTCATTTAATCAGGTTATTTCTTTTATAAAGGCTCAACACATGGTTGAGAAGGGTTGTTTGGCTTATCTAGCTTATGTTCGGGATACTACTGCAGAGACTCGGGCTATTGATTCAGTGGCAGTAGTTCGGGAATTCTCGATGTATTTCCTTCAGATCTTCCAGGTATGCCACCTGATCGTGATATTGATTTTTGTATTGACTTGGCTCCAGATACCCAGCCTATATCTATCCAATCGTATCGCATGGCTCCGAAAGAATTGAACGAACAACTTGAAGACTTACTAACCAAAGGTGTAACGACCTGACCGATCATTTTGAGCCCTAACACGTAGTTCAGTAGTTTGAGGCCACGAGTAGCTTCACTTTAGGTATTATGACTTGCACGCGTGGTCGGAATTGAAATTTCGGAAGTTCATACTTGATTTGGAAAGAAAATTCTCATTTCAGAAGCTTTAAATTGGAAGAATTGACTAAAGTTGGATTTTTGAGAAAATGATATCGGAATCAGGATTTGAAGGTTCTAACAGGTTCATATGATGATTTCAGACTTGGGCGTATGTCCGTATCGGGTTTTGGATAAACCGTGAGTGTTTTGGCACCTATTTTGGAAGTTAGCATTTCTGAAGAATTCCATAAATTTGGGTTGAAGTGCATTTCAAGGTTATCGATGTCCGTTTGGGATTATGAGTATGGGAATGGCTCCGTATGGTGATTCTGGAATTGGGAGATCGTCCGGAAGTGGATTCGGAGGTCCGTAGGTCATTTTGTAGTCATTTGGTTAAAGCTAGAAATTTAAAGGTTTTTGAGAAGTTTGGCCGGAAGTGGACTTTTTGATATCGGGGTTGGATTCCGATTCTGGGAGTTGGCATAGGTCCGTAATATCGAATGTGACTTGTGTGCAAAATTTGAGGTCAATCAGACGCGATTTGGTAGGTTCCGGAATCGAATATAGAAGTTTGAAGTTCTAATGTTCATTAAGCTTTAATTGGGGTGCGATTCATGATTTTGATGTTGTTTGATGTGATTTGAGGCCTCGAGCAAGTTTGTGTTATGTTATGGGACTGGTTGGTATGATTGGATGGGGTCCCGGGGGCCTCGGGTGTGTTTCGAGGTGGTTTCGGATCATTACAGGCTGTTTTGCAATAGCTGATGCTGGTGTTGTTTTTCGCGTTCGCGAGGATCCTCTCACATTCGCGAAGAAGGATTTGGCTTCTGGGACTTTCTTCTTCGCGTTCGCGAAGATATTCTCGCGTTCGTAAAGAAGAAAATCTATGTTAGGCAGGTCTTACTTCGGAGGCTCATATCTCACAATCTATAAGGAATTTGAAGATAATCCAAAAATAAAAATTGTAGCCCTTTGTGTCTAGTTTTCAGGAAGAAAATTCCTACCTACTGCAAGTTAAATACTTGGTTTATATATGAATTTAGGAGTGAAAATTCATGGAAATTAGTAGAAATTTGGGGTTTTGAAGAAAAACCTAGAAATTGATAATTTTGGATTTTAACCACGAAATATACTATGGGATTGGATGGAAATGATATATTTGAGTTCTTGAGATTATGGGTAATGATTCCCTCTGAATATTTCTGAAATTCGGGCACGTAGGCCCGTGGTGAATTTTAAGAATTTTACCATTTTTGATAGGGTAATTTATTTAATAGATAAATTTCGTATTATTTAACATGTATTAATTATTTCATATAAGTGTTGGATAGTTTCGTATTTTCGAGGCGACGAGAGTCAGTGCGTAGCTACTATTGATGCTAAAGTCTGGGTAGTTTAGGACTCAAAGCATTAATAACTTGTGTAAATTATTTTTTTTGTTTAATTAATATTAATTGATATATATGAATATATTATGAATTGTTAGATAAAGATATTAAAGGTTGGAAATCTCATATGCTTGATTTTTTGTTTAAATTAATTAATTGTTAAAAGAAATTGTTCTTCCTCCCAAATTTATCTTATAATAAATATACTCTCCTTCCGAATGTACATAAGAAAATGTCCTCCTTTCTTGTGGAGCGGGCCGAACGCCTCGGCAGGATAGATGCATCCATGGATCGTGCTGCACGTCCCTCGGCAGTGTACACGATACTCTGCATCGGGTCGTACGTCCTCGGCAGAAATTGTGCTTAATAATAATAGTTACACGATACTTTAATAGTTTATTTCGACTTGCGAAGTTAATTGATAAATTGGAAATCCTTGGAGTTTAATGAATTATTATTCTTGCTTGTTAAAGAATTAATTGTTATTCCTGTAAATGAGACTATTTGATAAATTGGAAATATTTGGAATTTATTGAAGTATTATTCCTGCTTGTTAAGGTATTATTATTTTTCCTGTAAGTGAGACTAATTGATAAATTTGAAAATTTATTGGAATTGAAGGAATTTAATTAATATATTGAGAATTACTGCATTTGAAGGAATTTAATTATTTTTACTGGTCAATAAAATTATTGTTAACTCTGTGAATCACGTTGATATAAATATTTCTATTTCATGATTATTTAATATTATTGACCCATAGTGAGTGTCAAAGTCGGCCATCTCGTCTCTACCTCTTCGAGATTAGGCTTCATACTTACTGGGTACACGTTGTTTTTGTACTCATACTGCACTTGCTGCACATTTATTATGCAGGTACATATATGTCTAGTGGCCTTGTGGGTGCAGAGGTGTGGTTAATATTTGTGGGACATATGTGAGTTGCATTCTCTGTTACGATACGCAGCCAACAGAGTCTCCTTCATGGTTATTATATTTTTCCTGTCTAATTTGTATTCTAGACAGATGCTGTATTTTATTCTTAATTCCCTAGTAAATGCTAATGCACTTGTGACACCGGGTTTTGGGAATGGTTGTGAATTGTTTAGAAATTTAGTTGCTAAAAATATTTATCATTTACTCTATGAGTTTTATCTTTACAATTTCATTAAAGAAATTTTTATTTCAAAAATACTAAAATGGGTAATTAAGTTAATTGATTATGGTTGGCTTGCCTGACAGTGGTGTCCGGCGCCATCACGACCTTTTTGGATTTTGGGTCGTGACAACATGGTATCATAGCACTAGGTTCACTTAGGTCTCACGAGTCATAAGAGAGTCTAGTAGAGTCTTGCGGATCGGTACGGAGACATCTGAGCTTATCTTCGAGAGGCTACAGGGCTGATAGGGATACTTCCCTTTTTGATTCCTCATCGTGCGATTCGATTCCCTTTAGGCTTATGCCTACATTTCCTTCCTATTCAATCTTATGCGATGTGAAGCGCTTGTTATCAATTAGGGATCGAGGAAATTTTTAATGGTACTACAGATGTAGTGCGAGATGCTTCTCCATGTGTAATTAATTAGGCTATTGTCGTCGCCTTGCGGAAGGCCGCTCTATCATTTCAGTTCAGTATCAATACTACCTAAGATTTTGAGATTTGGCATTGATTGTTATGATAATTCGTGCGTTGTTATCGCACAGTGTTTATGAAATGGTAAAATGCCCTTCTATGTGTCAGGGCAGTAAACAACTTGAAAGAAGGTTTTTCTCAGTACATAATTCAGAGGCTCCATGTTTTATTTCTAACAGAGAAAAAGGCAATCGGGATATGAATATTCAGGTTTGGGGTTGATAGAGTAACGAAGCCTGATATTTTCGAGAATGGTAAAGTTATCAATTTTGATGTGGTGTCATCGCCTTGTAAAATGCATTAAGGTTCGCCAGTGTCATGGTTTTCTTCAACTCGCCTTCATAATGGGGTGTTAGGAATTTGTATAAGGGAAGCAGTCATTAGAGATCGCAGTGTGCAATGATTCAGGATCGAAGCAGCATTCCTAGTAATGATGTCTCGAGAAGGATGATCGTCAGAAGAGTTTAAAGCTGGTAACGAGCTATTGGTTCAAGTGCTACAAAGACGAATTTTTAGTAAGGCAACACATGGGCAGCGAAGGATGAGAAAGGACATGTGGAAGGTGTCTTGTGGTGGTTAAGTTCCTAGAAGTCCAAGTATAAGAAAATAGAAGCTGAGTAGTTGCTTAAAGGAGAAAGGGTTGACCAAAGTGGGAGAGTGGCAAAGTAGCATATGGGTTATGTGGTAGGATAACTACACGGCTTGAGGAAAGTTTGGAGTGATTTGGGATTCATGGTGGACAGTGACTATGTCTACGGGCTTAATTTGGAATATTGGCTACTATATTGAGGAAGATTTGGTGTGACAGGAGAGAGTTGCTTGATATGAAGAAGGATACAACATGACTTTGGATTGGAATGTATTGTCGCACCTTTAGCTGATGTCCATGAGGAGTGAACAGACTGATGCAACTGGTGAATGAGCTTGGACTCAGGATGATCTACTGATTTTGTAGTATTTTCACCCAGTTCAAAAGCGTTGGAATATGTCGGCATGTAATTTCCATGGGTGGGTTACCTCCTATGAGCAGGTTAGCGGTTTCGTGGTATTGACGAAGCTTCTGCAAAAAATTCTACTGGCTATCCGGTAAGAGATTTAATATGTAAATGTGGCTAGTGGTTCGGAGTATTTATTAAAGGTTAATAGAAGGATTTCGAGAATCTTTGGCAAGTTGCGTGTGTAGGATCATGTCAACAATGAAGAGAGAATCCCGGTAGATTTCAAAAATTTTGTAATTGTAGCTTCAAGCTAAGTGGGAGAGCCCTACTGTCTATGATTGGATTGCATAGTGTCAACTTGTGCGGTTTCTGGTTATCGGTGTATTGGTGGGTCATTGCAACTAAGGAAAGAAAACATCAGCGGTAATTTGAGCAAAGTATTTAGGGAATGTGTGCCATATTTGGCCTTATTAATTCATATTCAGGTTTTTGGAAGACTCAGAGTTTATTCTTCGTGTAGATGTAATGCACAGGAAAGTGAAATAGTCGGATGTTCCTTGATAAAGTGTCCATGTGCTAGCAAGGCCTTGGAATTGATCATGTTTGGGAACAAGTCAGAGCGAGTGACTCTCAATAACGGTCCTAGTGGATTCAAAAATTTAAAGTGTGGTGTCTAAGGATCTCGAGTCTGTAGTATGGTTGAGTATCGAGTTTTAGAGCAGATCATGAAACGGGGCTTGGAGTACTCTATGTTATATTCAAGTTGTGGTGTAGCAATAGAGAAACGGAATCAAATAACTTTGGATTCATAAAAGAAGTATCAGAATGGGATGTAACAATTGAAGGTGTGAAAGTGCGCACAAGGAGGGATATAAGGTGATTAGTGGGTTTTGAAACAGCATGGTCTCGTGAAATAAGGTCACTCGGGATGAGTACGAATTTGAGTTCATGATGTAATGAATGGAGCTATTATTATTTCTAAGGCAAGTTAAGAATAAATTGAGAAAAGACGAGTCGGCTAACAATGGTTGAATCGGCATGATGGTGGCAATGATCAGTTCCTTCAGCGTATTGAATTACGCGTGTGATTTGTAGCGGTGCGTGCGAGGCTTGACGGCTGCCATAATTGATTTTATTTGGAGGAATTCAAGTATTATGACATGTTATGTGTAGAGGGATCCCAAAAGAGTTATGGTGGTTTAGACTACTACTTGAGGCCGGTGTTTTCTGCGGATATGGGAATTCAGTCATGTGTTGTAATTCCCCTCTTGAAATAAGTTAAGTAGAAGGTTTCTATATGATGAAGTATTTACGCTATTAGTGGTTTGGGAGTTATGTTGGAATTCTTGTACTCCTGTGCATTGACATAAGTAAGTGCATTAAGTAGCATGGGATTTGAAAGTTAAGGATTCAAGATTTCGGTTCGGTGTTGAAAAGGATGTCATGAGCTCGGATGAGCAGGAAAAAGGATTTAGATGTTTAAAGCAAGATTTTATTATTTTCGGCATCACCTAAGGTCGATGTCAGGTGTAAGAGACCTTGTGTATTGATTTGTGGATTCTTGATATGCTTTATAGCATTAGTGTACCTGGAAGCATGGATGTGCAGACTTGTTACCTGGTGCAGAAGGTCATGGGAGCGTGTCTCATGGAAAGATTGTGTAAGAGTGACATGTAGTCACTTGATTGAATATTGAAACCAAGTATGAAGATTGTGGTAATATCGCCGATTCGAGAATTTATGCCTAGAGGGCGCTCGATTCATTTGGTTGTGGACTGTGGAAGTTTGTTCCAGTTGTGATGGTTGTTCTTGTGTGTTATGGGGAAAAGGATTATTATGGATCCTTGAAAGGTTATTATCCTAGTACGATGCGATCAAAATTGGCTTTAGGTCTGTGGATGGATTTAAATATGAATATGGGCTCTATATCAGGCCGGACGTCTATTGTCTAATCTTGTGAGGGGGAATTACCCCATAAGGATTAAATTGAATAATTGTTGCTAATTGCGAGGGCTATGTATGCACGAGGTGACGAGAGTCCATACGTAGCTATTATTAATGCTGAAGTCTGGGTAGTTTAGGACTCAAAGCATGAATTACTTGTGTAAATTGTATTATTTGTTTAATTAATATGAATTGATATATATGAATATATTATGAATTATTAGATAAAGATATCAAAGGATGGAAATCTCATATGCTTGATTTTCTGTTTAAATTAATTAATTGTTAAAGGAAATTATTCTCCTCCCGAATTTATCTTTTAATAAATATACTCTCCTTCCGGAGGTACATAAGAAAATGTCCTCCTTTCTTGTGGAGCGGGCCGAACGCCTCGGCAGGATAGATGCATCCATGGATTGTGCTGCACGTCCCTCGGTAGTGTACACGACACTCTGCATCGGGTCGTACGTCCTCGGCAGAAATTGTGCTTAATAATAATAGTTACACGATACTTTAATAGTTTATTTCGACTTGGGAAGTTAATTGATAAATTGGAAATCCTTGGAATTTAATGAATTATTATTCTTGCTTGTTAAAGAATTAATTGTTATTCCTGTAAATGAGACTAATTGATAAATTGGAAATCTTTGGAATTTATTGAATTATTATTCCTGCTTGTTAAGGCATTATTAGTTTTCCTGTAAGTGAGACTAATTGATAAATTTGGAAATTTATTGGAATTGAAGGAATTTAATTAATATATTGAGAATTACTGTATTTGAAGGAATTTAATTATTTTTACTGGTCAATAAAATTATTGTTAACTCTGTGAATCACGTTGATATAAATATTTCTATTTCATGATTATTTAATATTATTGACCCATAGTGAGTGTCAAAGTCGGCCATCTCGTCTCTACCTCTTCGAGATTAGGCTTCATACTTACTGGGTACACGTTGTTTTTGTACTCGTACTGCACTTGCTGCACATTTATTATGCAGGTACATATATGTCTAGTGGCCTTGTGGGTGCAGAGGTGTGGTTAATATTTGTGGGACATATGTGAGTTGCATTCTCTGTTACGATACGCAGCCAACAGAGTCTCCTTCATGGTTATTATATTTTTCCTGTCTAATTTATATTCTAGACAGATGCTATATTTTATTCTTAATTCCCTAGTAAATGCTAATGCACTTGTGACACCGGGTTTTGGGAATGGTTGTGAATTGTTTAGAAATTTAGTTGCTAAAAATATTTATCATTTACTCTATGAGTTTTATCTTTACAATTTCATTAAAGAAATTTTTATTTCAAAAATACTAAAATGGGTAATTAAGTTAATTGATTATGGTTGGCTTGCCTGACAGTGGTGTCCGGCGCCATCACGACCTTTTTGGATTTTGGGTCGTGACAACATGGTATCATAGCACTAGGTTCACTTAGGTCTCACGAGTCATAAGAGAGTCTAGTAGAGTCTTGCAGATCGGTACGGAGACATCTGTGCTTATCTTCGAGAGGCTACAGGGCTGATAGGAATACTTCCCTTTTTGATTCCTCATCGTGCGATTCGATTCCCTTTAGGCTTACGCCTACATTTCCTTCCTATTCAATCTTATGCGATGTGAAGCGCTTGTTATCAATTAGGGATCGAGGAAATTTTTAATGGTACTACAGATGTAGTGCGAGATGCTTCTTCATGTGTAATTAATTAGGCTATTGTCGTCGCCTTGCGGAAGGCCGCTCTATCATTTCAGTTCAGTATCAATACTACCTAAGGTTTTGAGATTTGGCATTGATTGTTATGATGATTCGTGCGTTGTTATCGCATAGTGTTTATGAAATGGTAAAATGCCCTTCTATGTGTCAGGGCAGTAAACAACTTGAAAGAAGGTTTTTCTCAGTACATAATTCAGAGGCTCCATGTTTTATTTCTAACAGAGAAAAAGGCAATTGGGATATGAATATTCGAGCATGGTAGAGTTATCAATTTTGATGTGGTGTCATCGCCTTGTAAAATGCGTTAAGGTTCGCCGGTGTCATGGTTTTCTTCAACTCGCCTTCACAATGGGGTGTTAGGAATTTGTATAAGGGAAGCAGTCGTTAGAGATCCAGTGTGCAATGATTCAGGATCGAAGCAGCGTTCCTATTATTGATGTCTCGAGAAGGATGATCGTCAGAAGAGTTTAAAGCTGGTAACGAGATATTGGTTCAAGTGCTACAAAGACGGATTTTTAGTAAGACAACAAATGGGCAGCGAAGGATGAGAAAGGACATGTGGAAGGTGTCTTGTGGTGGTTAAGTTCCTAGAAGTCCAAGTATAAGAAAATAGAAGCTGAGTAGTTACTTAAAGGAGAAAGGGTTGACCAAAGTGGGAGAGTGGCAAAGTAGCATATGGGTTATGTGGTAGGATAACTACACGGCTTGAGGAAAGTTTGGAGTGATTTGGGATTCATGGTGGACAGTGACTATGTCTACGGGCTTAATTTGGAATATTGGCTACTATATTGAGGAAGATTTGGTGTGACAGGAGAGAGTTGCTTGATATGAAGAAGGATACAACATGACTTTGGATTGGAATGTATTGTCGCACCTTTAGCTGATGTCCATGAGGAGTGAACAGACTGATGCAACTGGTGAATGCGCTTGGACTCAGGATGATCTACTGATTTTGTAGTATTTTCACCCAGTGCAAAAGCATTGGAATATGTCGGCATGTAATTTCCATGGGTGGGTTACCTCCTATGAGCAGGTTAGCGATTTCGTGGTATTGACGAAGCTTCTGCAAAAAATTCTACTGGCTATCCGGTAAGAGATTTAATATGTAAATGTGGCTAGTGGTTCGGAGTATTTATTAAAGGTTAATAGAAGGATTTCGAGAATCTTTGGCAAGTTGCGTGTGTAGGATCATGTCAACAATGAAGAGAGAATCCCGGTAGATTTCAAAAATTTTGTAATTGTAGCGTCAAGCTAAGTGGGAGAGCCCCACTGTCTATGATTGGATTGCATAGTGTCAACTTGTGCGGTTTCTGGTTATCGGTGTATTGGTGGGTCATTGCAACTAAGGAAAGAAAACATCAGCGGTAATTTGAGCAAAGTATTTAGGGAATGTGTGCCATATTTGGCCTTATTAATTCATATTCAGGTTTTTGGAAGACTCAGAGTTTATTCTTCGTGTAGATGTAATGCACAGGAAAGTGAAATAGTCGGATGTTTCCTTGATAAAGTGTCCATGTGCTAGCAAGGCCTTGGAATTAATCATGTTTGGGAACAAGTTAGAGCAAGTGACTCTCAATAACGGTCCTAGTGGATTCAAAAATTTAAAGTGTGGTGTCTAAGGATCTCGAGTCTGTAGTATGGTTGAGTATCGAGCTTTTAGAGCAGATCATGAAATGGGGCTTGGAGTACTCTATGTTATATTCAAGTTGTGGTGTAGCAATAGAGAAACGGAATCAAATAACTTCTGATTCATAAAAGAAGTATCAGAATGGATGTAACAATTGAAGGTGTGAAAGTGCGCACAAGGAGGGATATAAGGTGATTAGTGGGTTTTGAAACAGCATGGTCTCGTGAAATAAGGTCACTCGGGATGAGTACGAATTTGAGTTCATGATGTAATGAATGGGGCTATTATTATTTCTAATGCAAGTTAAGAATAAATTGAGAAAAGACGGGTCGGCTAACAATGGTTGAATCGGCATGATGGTGGCAATGATCAGTTCCTTCAGCGTATTGAATTACGCCTGTGATTGGTAGCGGTGCGTGCGAGGCTTGACGGCTGCCATAATTGATTTTATTTGGAGGAATTCAAGTATTATGACATGTTATGTGTAGAAGGATCCCAAAAGAGTTATGGTGGTTTAGACTACTACTTGAGGCCGGTGTTTTCTGCGGATATGGGAATTCAGTCATGTGTTGTAATTCCCCTCTTGAAATAAGTTAAGTAGAAGGTTTCTATATGATGAAGTATTTACGCTATTAGTGGTTCGGGAGTTATGTTGGAATTCTTGTACTCCTGCGCATTGACATAATTAAGTGCATTAAGTAGCATGGGATTTGAAAGTTAAGGATTCAAGATTTCGGTTCGGTGTTGAAAAGGATGTCATGAGCTCGGATGAGCAGGAAAAAGGATTTAGATGTTTAAAGCAAGATGGTATTATTTTCGGCATCACCTAAGGTCGATGTCAGGTGTAAGAGACCTTGTGTATTGATTTGTGGATTCTTGATATGCTTTATAGCATTAGTGTAACTAGAAGCATGGATGTGCAGACTTGTTACCTGGTGCGGAAGGTCATGGGAGCGTGTCTCATGGAAAGATTGTGTAAGAGTGACATGTAGTCACTTGATTGAATATTGAAACCAAGTATGAAGATTGTGGTAATATCGCCGATTCGAGAATTTATGCCTGGAGGGCGCTCGATTCATTTGGTTATGGACTGTGGAAGTTTGTTCCGGTTGTGATGGTTGTTCTTGTGTGTTATGGGGAAAAGGATTATTATGGATCCTTGAAAGGTTATTATCCTAGTACGATGCGATCAAAATTGGCTTTAGGTCTGTGGATGGATTTAAATATGAATATGGGCTCTATATCAGGCCGGACGTCTATTGTCTAATCTTGTGAGGGGGAATTACCCCATAAGGATTAAATTGAATAATTGTTGCTAATTGCGAGGGCTATGTATGCACGAGGTGACGAGAGTCCGTGCGTAGCTATTATTAATGCTGAAGTCTGGGTAGTTTAGGACTCAAAGCATGAATTACTTGTGTAAATTGTATTCTTTATTTAATTAATATGAATTGATATATATGAATATATTATGAATTGTTAGATAAAGATATCAAAGGATGAAAATTTCATATGCTTGATTTTCTGTTTAAATTAATTAATTGTTAAAGGAAATTATTCTCCTCCCGAATTTATCTTTTAATAAATATACTCTCCTTCCGGAGGTACATAAGAAAATGTCCTCCTTTCTTGTGGAGCGGGCCGAAAGCCTCGGCAGGATAGATGCATCTATGGATCATGTCGCACGTCCCTCGGCAGCGTACACGACACTCTGGATCAGGCCGTACATCCTCGACAGAAATTGTGCTTAAAAATAATAATCACACGATACCTTAATCGTTTATTGCAGCTTGTGAGACTAATTGATAAATTGAAAATCTTTGGAATTTATTGAATTATTATTCCTGCTTGTTAGGAATTATTGTTATTCCTATAGATGAGACTAATTGATAAATTAAAAATCTTTGGAATTTATTGAATTATTATTCCTGCTTGTTAAGGAATTATTGTTATTCCTGTAAGTGAGACTAATTGATAAATTTGGAAATTTATTGAAATTGAAGGAATTTAATTAAAATATTGAGAATTACTTCATTTGAAGGAATTTATTTATTTTTACTGGTCAGTAAAATTATTGTTATCTCTGTGAATCACGTTGATATAAATATTTTTATTTCATGATTATTTAATATTATTGACTCATAGTGAGTGTCAAAGTCAGTCATCTCGTCTCTACCTCTTCGAGATTAGGCTTGATACTTACTGGGTACACGTTGTTTTCGTACTCATATTGCACTTGCTGCACATTTTATTATGTAGGTACATATATGTCTACTGGCCTTGTGGGTGCAAAGGTGTGGTTAATAATTGTGGGGACATATGTGAGCTGCATTCTGTATTACGATCCGCAACCAACAAAGTCTCTTTCTGGGTTATTATGTTTCCCGTCTAATTTGTATTCTAGACAGATGCTGTATTTTATTCTTAACTCCCTAGTAAATGCTCATGCACTTGTGACACCGGGTTTTGAGAATGGTTGTGAATTGTTTAGAAATTTAGTTGCTAAAAATATTTATCATTTACTCTATGAGTTTTATCTTTACAATTTCATTAAAGAAATTTTTATTTCAAAAATACTAAAATGGGTAATTAAGTTAATTGATTATGGTTGGCTTGTCTGGCAGTGGTGTCCAGCGCCATCACGACCGTTTTGGATTTTGGGTCGTGACAACATGGTATCAGAGCACTAGGTTCACTTAGGTCTCACGACTCATGAGCGAGTCTAGTAGAGTCTTGCAGATCGGTACGGAGACGTCTGTGCTTATCTTCGAGAGGCTACAGGGCTGATAGGAATACTTCCCTTTTTGATTCCTCATCGTGCAATTCGATTCCCTTTAGGCTTATACCTACATTTCCTTCCTATTCAATCTTATGCGACGTGAAGCAATTGTTATAAATTGGGGATCGAGGAAATTTTTAATGGTACTACAGATGTAGTGCGGGATGCTTCTCCATATGTAATTAATTAGGCTATTGTCGTTGCCTTGCGGAAGGCCGCTCTATCATTTCAGTTCAGTATCAATACTACCTAAGGTTTTGAGATTAGGCATTGATTGTTATGATGATTCGTGCGTTGTTATCGCACATTGTTTATGAAATGGTAAAATGCCCGTCTATGTGTCAGGGCAGTAAACGACTTGAAAGAAGGTTTTTCTCAGTACACAATTCAGCGGCTCCATGTTTTATTTCCAACTGAGAAAAATACAATCGGGATATGAATGTTCAGGTTTGGGCTTGATAGAGTAACAAAGCCTGATATTTTCGAGCACGGTAGAGTTCTCAATTTTGATGTGGTGTCATCGCCTTGTTAAATGCATTAAGGTTCGCCGGTGTCATGGTTTTCTTCAACTCTCCTTCACGACGGGGTGTTAGGAATTTTATAAGGGAAGCAGACATTAGAGATCGCGGTGTGCAATGATTCAGGATCGAAGCAGCATTCCTAGTATTGATGTCTCGAGAAGGATGATCGTCAGAAGGGTTTAAAGCTGGTAACGAGATATTGGTTCAAGTGCTACAGAGACAGATTTTTAGTAAGGCAACAACTGGGCAGCAAAGGATGAGAAAGGACATGTGGAAGGTGTCTTGTAGTGGTTAAGTTCCTAGAAGTCCAAGTGTAAGAAAACAGAAGCCGAGTAGTTGCTTAAAGGAGAAGGGTTTGACCAAAGTGGGAGAGTGGCAATGTAGCATATGGGTTACGTGGTAGGATAACTACACGGCTTGAGGAAAGTTTGGAGTGATTTGGGATTCATGGTGGACAGTGACTATATCTACGGGCTTAATTTGGAATATTGGCTGCTTATACTCATGCGCATTGACATAATTAAGTGCATTAAGTAGCATGGGATTCGAAAGTTGAGGATTCAAGATTTCGGTTCGGTGTTGACAAGGATGTCATGAGCTCGGATGAGCAGGAAAAAGGATTTAGATGTTTTAAGAAAGATGGTATTGTTTTCGGCATCACCTAAGGTCGATGTCAGGTGTAAGAGACCTTGTGTATTGATTTACGGATTCTTGATATGCTTTACAACATTAGTGTAACCGGTAGCATGGATGTGTAGACTTGTTAACTGGTGTGGAAGGTCATAGGAGCGTGTCACATGGAAAGATTGTGTAAGAGTGACATGTAGTCACTTGATTGAGTGAATATTGAAACCAAGTATGAAGATTGTGGTAATATCGCTGATTCGAGAATTTATGACTGGAGGGCGCTATTCACTTGGTTGTGGACTGTGGAAGTTTGTTCCGGTTGTGATGGTTGTTCTTGTGTATTATGGGAAAAAGGGTTATTATGGATCCTTGAAAGGTTATTAGCCTAATATGATGCGATCGAAATTAGCTTTAGGTCTGTGGATGGATTTAAATATGAATATGGGCTCTATATCAGGTCGGACGTGTTCATTTCAGCATAAGCGTTCCCTATGGAGGAGTATTCAGATGTTAGATGTCATTTCGTCATCGGTTATTTCATGTAATACTATATTGTGCCGTGTGAGTTGCGAAACGGCTTGATAAATTTCTTATGTGTTGAGGTTCCACATAGCAATGGTGTTATGTGAGCAGGATGGCTCTCGAGATTCAGATCATATATAGCACCTTAGTTGTGCTTGGGTTTTGTAGCGTATGGCGTTGTCGGTCCTTCCAAGGATGGTATTATGCACTTAGCGTGCTTGTGTCCGATGTCCGGATATTTTGTAAGTAATTAGCATTCTAGCTCGGTAAGTATTTTCTTATAGATTCCTTTTGTGCGGATGGGGTTGCACGCCGCAACAGTGTGATATTGAGTACAGTTCCCTATATTCTATTTTGTGTGCTGTTATGTACCATTTTATGAGGAAGGTTCATGACACCTTTTCAGTTGTTTAATTAGTCATGTGGGTTGAGTAATCCTTTCCATAATCTATTTTCCTTATGTATTGCAATCGAGTCCGTAACAACTTATGCTGGGTGAGACGAGACTATTGAACCGGAAATAAGTACAATCAGATTTATATAAGGTATAATAAGGAACAAATATTGCTATTCAGTTCATAAGGAGGTAATGGTCCTTGTCAAGAGGGGTGACCCCATGATTTGATTGATTAAGCAGGTGGTTATGAATTTCTACACATCTCTTCTGTCATGGCGGTATTGCAAAAGTTGGAACAAGACTTATATATGTCATGAGGTGCATTGTGAGCATCAGATTCGTGGAATTTCAGCTATTGTTATCAGAGGATGTTATTATGGTCATGTGAGTTATGCAGTGCATAGTTTGAATTCAGCAAGGGTATGCAATCATATATCGGTGCATCGTGTAGTGATTGATATGGTGTTCGTATGATGGGAACATGCCTAGCAGAGAATTCCGGATGTTGGAATTGGACACTAAGGCTTATTTGGCTGAGTAAAAAAGGAGAATCTTCAGACTGGCTCGAGCTAGTGTTCTCAACTGAGTTGTGGCAGCACGGTTAAGTGCACGAGGTATTAAACAGTAATTTCGGACAACCCCAGAACAATCCTTAGCACGTTTGAGGACAAACGCATGTTTAAGTGGGAGAGAATGTAACGACCCGACCAGTCGTTTTGAGCCCTAGCGCGATGTTCAGTAGTTTGAGGCCATGAGTAGCTTCACTTCAGGTATTATGACTTGCACGCGTGGTCGGAATCGAAATTTCGGAAGTTCAGAGTTGATTTGGAAAGAACATTCTCATTTCAGAAGCTTTAAATTGGAAGAATTGACTAAATTTGAATTTTTGAGTAAACGATATCGGAATCGGGATTTGAACGTTCTAAGATGTTCGTATGATGATTTCGGACTTGGGCGTATGTCCGTATTGGGTTTTGGATAACCCGTGAGTGTTTTGGCACCTATTGTGGAAGTTAGCATTTAGGAAGAATTCCATAAATTTGGGTTGAAGTGCATTTCAAGGTTATCGATGTCCGTTTGGGATTCCGAGTAGGGGAGTAGCTCCATACGGTGATTCTGGAATTGGGAGCGCGTCTGGAAGTGGATTCGGAAGTCCGTAGGTCGTTTTGGAGTCATTTGGCTAAAGCTAGAATTTGAAGGTTTTTGAGAAGTTTTATCGGAAGTGGACTTTTTGATATCGGGGTCGGATTTCGAATCCAAAAGTTGTCGTAGGTTCGTAATGTCGAATGTGACTTGTGTGCAAAATTTGAGGTCAATCGGACGTGATTTGTTAGGTTTCGGAATCGAATGTAGAAGTTTGAAGTTCTAAAGTTCATGAAGCTTGAATTGGGGTACGATTCATGATTTCGATGTTGTTTGATGTGATTTGAGGCCTCGAGCAAGTTTGTGTTATAGTATGGGACTGGTTGGTATGATTGGACGGGGTCCCGGGGGCCTCGGGTGTGTTTCGGGGTGGTTTCGGATCATTTCGGGCTGTTTTGCAATAGTTGATGCTGGTGTCTGGTGTTGTTCTTTGCATTCGCGAGGATCCTCTCGCGTTCGCGAAGAAGAAAATCTCTGTTCCGCAGGTGACTTCGGAGGTTTATATCTCATAATCTATAAGGAATTTGAAGATAATCCAAAAATGAAAATTGTAGCCCTTTGTGTTTAGTTTTCAGAAAGGTAAACTATTTAGCATTTGGATTTGTGTACAAAACGTTATGACCATTATACTAGAGGATGTCTCAGAAGAATTTGAAAATGGCTTCTAAGAATTTTGTTCATCGCGAATGCGATGGGAGTCTCACGAACCCGATGAATGGTCGCATGGGTAGTGTATAAGTTTGAAAAAATGGGTTTGGCTCATTTCATCTCATTTCCTCCATGGGAGCCGACCTAGGAGCAATTTTGGAGCTCCATTTTCATCATTTATGTCAAGGTAAGTGATTCTTACCTATTGCAAGTTAAATACTTGGTTTATATACAGATTTAGGCATGAAAATTCATGGAAATTAGTAGAAATTTGGGGTTTTGAAGAAAAACCTAGAAATTGGTATTTTTAGATTTTAACCACGAAAATTACTATGGGATTGGATGGAAATGGTATATTTGAGTTCTTGAGATTATGAGTAAAGATTCCCTCCGAAAATTTCCGAAATTCGGGCACGTGCGCCCGGGGTAAATTTTAGGAATTTTACCATTTGGATAGGATAATTTATTTAAAAGATAATTTTTGAATTATTTAACATGTATTAATTATTTCATATAACTGTTGGATAGTTTCGAATTTTCGGCACCGAATTGGGATTTTTACACTACATCGTGATCGGAAGTGGGCATTGAGACAAGGTAAGTCTCTTGTCTAATCTTATGAGGGTGAAATTACCACATAGGGATTAAATTAAATAATTGTTGCTAATTGCGGGGGCTACGTACGCACGAGGTGATGAGAGTCTGTGCGTAGCTAGTATTAATGCTAAAGTCCGGGTAGTTTAGGACTCAAAGCTTGAATAACTTGTGTAAATTGTATTCTTTGTTTAATTAATATTAATTGATATATATGAATATATTATGAATTGTTAGATAAAGATATTAAAGGATGGAAATCTCATATGCTTGATTTTCTGTTTAAATTAATTAATTGTTAAAAGAAATTGTTCTTCCTCCTGAATTTATCTTATAATAAATATACTCTCCTTACGGAGGTACATAAGAAAATATCCTCCTTTCTTGTGGAGCGGGCTGAACGCCTCGGCAGGATAGATGCATCTATGGATCATGCGGCACGTCCCTCGGCAGTGTACACGACACTCTGGATCGGGCCGTACGTCTTCGGCAGAAATCGTGCTTAATAATAATAATCACACGACACCTTAATCGTTTATTGCAGCTTGTGAGACTAATTGATAAATTCAAAATCTTTGGAATTTATTGAATTATTATTCCTGCTTGTTAGGAATTATTGTTATTCCTGTAGATGAGACTAACTGATAAATTGAAAATCTTTGGAATTTATTGAATTATTATTCCTGCTTGTTAAGGAATTATTGTTATTCCTGTAAGTGAGACTAATTGATAAATTTGGAAATTTATTGGAATTGAAGAATTTTAATTAAAATATTGAGAATTACTATATTTGAAGGAATTTAATTATTTCTACTGGTTAATAAAATTATTGTTATCTCTGTGAATCACGTTGATATAAATATTTTTATTTCATGATTATTTAATATTATTGACCCATAGTGAGTGTCAAAGTCGGCTATCTCATCTCTACCTCTTTGTGATTAGACTTGATACTTACTCGGTACACGTTATTTTCGTACTCATATTGCACTTGGTGCACATTTTATTATGCAGGTACATATATGTCTACTGGCCTTGTGGGTGCAGAGGTGCGGTTAATAATTGTGGGAACATATGTGAGCTGCATTCTGTATTACGATCCGCAGCCAACAGAGTCTCCTTCAGGGTTATTATATTTTTGTTGTCTAATTTGTATTCTAGACAGATGCTGTATTTTATTCTTAATTTCTTAGTAAATGCTCATGCACTTATGACACCGGGTTTTGGGAATGATTGTGAATTGTTTAGAAATTTAGTTGCTAAAAATATTTATCATTTACTCTATGAGTTTTATCTTTACAAGTTCATTAAAGAAATTTTTATTTCAAAAATACTAAAAAGGGTAATTAAGTTAATTGATTATGGTTGGCTTGCTTGGCAGTGGTGTCCGGTGCCATCACGACCTTTTTAGATTTTGGGTCGTGACAAAAGGGTTCGTCAAACCGAGTATATCGCCTGGGGGTGCACCAGTATTATTTGTAAAAAATAAGGATGGAACAATGCGGATGTGTATTGATTATCGCCAATTGAACAAAGTCACTATTAAGAAAAAGTACCCGCTGCCACGTATTGATGATCTATTTGACTAGTTGCAGGGTGCTAGGGTGTTCTCTAAGATAGACTTGAGGTCGGGGTATCATCAGTTGAAGATTCGAGATTCAGATATTTCGAAAACTGCTTTCCGTACTAGATATGGTCATTATGAGTTTTTGGTAATGTATTTCTGTTTAACTAATGCCCTGACAGCGTTTATGGATCTGATGAACAGGGTATTCAGGCCATATATTGATTTGTTTGTCATTGTCTTCATTGATGACATTTTGATCTACTCGCGCAGTAAGGAGGAACATGAGCAGCATATGAGAGTAGTGCTTCAGACATTGCGGGAACAAAAGCTATATGCTAAGTTCTCTAAATGTGAGTTTTGGCTTGAGTCTGAAGCATTTTTGGGACATACTGTATCGGGTGATGGTATTAAGATTGATCCCAAAAAGATTGAGGCAGTTCAGAATTGGCATCGTCCCACTTCGGCGACTAAGATCAGGAGTTTTCTGGGTTTAGCAGGTTATTATCGTCGGTTTGTGGAAGGTTTTTCATCTATTGCAGCACCTTTAACCAAATTAACCCAGAAAGGTGTTCAGTTCCGATGGTCCGATGATTGCGAGTCAAGCTTTCAGAAGCTCAAGACAGCATTGACTATAACACTAGTGTTAGTGTTACCTTCTGGTTCGGGGATGTATACAGTGTATTGCGACGCTTCACGCGTTGGTTTGGGTTGTGTATTAATGCAGGAAGAGCGAGTTATTGCATATGTTTCACGACAGTTGAAGCCCCACGAGCAGAATTATCCGGTACATGATTTGGAGTTAGTTGCCATTGTTCACGCCCTTAAGATTTGGAGGCATTATCTTTATGGGGTGTCGTGTGAAGTTTATACTGATCATCACAATTTGCAGCATTTGTTCAAGCAGAGGTACCTAAATTTGAGGCAGCGCAAATAGCTGGAATTACTAAAAGATTATGATATTACTATCCTATATCATCCAGGTAAAGCAAATGTAGTTGCAGATGCCTTGAGTAGAAAGGCGGAAAGTATGGGTAGTTTGGCTTTCATTTCAGCATAAGAGAGGCCATTAGCTTTGGAAATCCAATCCTTAGCCAACAGACTTGTGCGGCTAGATATTTCAGAGCCCAACCGAGTTCGTGTATGTGTCATAACTCAGTCTTCACTATTTGAGCAGATCAGGGCTCGCCAGTATGATGAACCACACTTAATGGTTCTTCGAGAAACGGTACTACGAGGTGGTGCCAAGGAAGTTACTATTGGTGCGGAAGGTGTTTTGCGACTCCAGGATCGTCTGTGTGTTCCTAATGTTGATGAACTGAGGAAAACGATCCTGGAGGAGGCACACAGTTCTCGGTTCTCTATTCATCCAGGTGCTACGAAGATGTATCGTGACTTAAGGCAGCATTATTGGCGGCGACGAATAAAAAAGGACATAGTTGAGTATGTAGCTAGGTGTCTAAATTGCCAGCAAGTTAAATATGAGCACCAGAGGCCACGTGGCCTACTTCAGCAGATGACTATACTGGAATAGAAATGGGAACGCATCACTATAGACTTTGTAGTTGGGTTGCCGCGGACCTTGAGGAAGTTTGATGCAGTTTGGGTGATTGTTTGCAGGTTGAACAAGTCGGCACATTTATCCCTGTTGTGACTACGTATACTTCAGAGAGGTTGGCCCAGATTTATATTCAGGAGATAGTTCGGTTGCACGGTGTACCAATTTCCATCATATCAGATAGAGTCCCTCAGTTTACTTCACATTTCTGGAGAGTAGTACAGAGTGAATTAGG
Source organism: Nicotiana tabacum (assembly GCF_000715075.1). Classification (NCBI taxonomy): domain Eukaryota; kingdom Viridiplantae; phylum Streptophyta; class Magnoliopsida; order Solanales; family Solanaceae; genus Nicotiana; species Nicotiana tabacum. The sequence continues at coordinate 60,302 of NW_027438330.1, forward strand.
GACCCATTTAAAGCTCAGCACAACCTTTCATCTGCAGAACGATGGGCAGTCAAAGCGGACAGTTCATATTTTGTAGGATATGCTCAGGGCATGTGTGATTGACTTTGGAGGTCAGTGGGATCGTTTCCTGCCTTTGGCCGAGTTTGCTTATAATAACAGTTACCGATCCAGCATCGAGATGGCTCCATTTGAGGCTTTATATGGCCGTCGATGCCGTTCACTTATCGGATGGTTTGAGCCCGGTGAGACTAAGTTATATGGTACTGATTTGGTAAAGGATGCCTTGAAATAGGTAAAGTTGATTCAGGAGCGACTTCGTACCACACAGTCAAGACAAAAGAGTTACGCGGATCAGAAAGCGCGTGATTTATCATTTATGGTAGGTGAAAAAGTTCTCTTGAAGGTTTCGCTGATGAAGGGAATTATGAGATTTGGGAAGAAGGGCAAGTTGAGCCCAAGGTTTATAGGCCCATTTGAGGCATTGAGACGAGTTGGAGAGGTTGCTTATGAGCTTGCATTGCCTGCCAGTCTATCGAGAGTTCATCTGGTTTTCCATGTATCTATGCTCCGGAAGTATCATGCCGACCTATCACATGTGTTGGACTTCAGCACAGTTCAGCTAGATAATAGCTTGGGTTATGACCAGGTCGACAATTGCCATTGTTGATAAACAAGTTCGCCAGTTGAGGTCGAAGAGGATTTCTACAGTAAAGGTCTAGTGGAGGGGCCAACCAGTCGAGGAAGCAACTTGGGAGGCCGAGGAAGACATGCAGAGCAGATATCCACACTTATTCAGTACTCCAGGTACAATTCTAAACCCGTTCGAGGACGAACATTTATTTAAGAGGTGGAGAATGTAATGACCCAACTGGTCATTTTAACTTTTAGAACCCCCTTCCCTAAAATAAAACTTCCCGTATGTGCTTTTAATGATTTGTGACTTGCGGGGATGGTTGTTTCGGGATTTGGAAGTGTTTGGGTTGAAATCGGAACACTTGGTTCCTTAAGTTGGCCTTAAAGTGCTACGTTTGACTTCGGTCAATATTTTGAGAAAACGACACCGTAATAGAATTTTGACGATTCCAACAGTTCCGTATGGTGATTTTGGACTTAGGAGCGTGTTCGGAAATTTATTTGGAAGTCTGTAGTTAAATTAGGCTAAAAATGGCTAAAATAAGAATTTAAGTTTGAAAGTTTGACCGGGGAGTTAACTCTTTGATATCGGAGTCGGAATCCAGTTATGAAACTTTTCATAGCTCCGTTATGTCATTTATGACTTGTGTGCAAAATTTGAGGTTAATCGGACTTGATTTGATAGGTTTCGGTACCGAATGAAGAAGTTGGAAATTTTAAGTTTTATTAAGCTTGAATTGAAGGATGATTAGTGGTTTTAGCGTTGTTTGATGTGATTTGAGGTTTTGACTAAGTTCGTATGATGTTTTAGGACTTGTTGGCATAATTGGTTGAGGTCCCGAGGGGCTCGGGTGAGTTTGGGACGGTTAACGGATCATTTTTGGCTTTTGGAACATTGCTGATAGCTGCTGGAAATTTTCTTGTGATTTCCTTATACGCGATCGCGTGGATTGGGTTGCGACCGCGTAGGCTTAATTTGGCAGCTGAGAATTTGTTCTATGCGATCGCGTGGGCAAGTACACGATCACGTAGGTTGGATTCGGTTGTGCTATGCGAACGCGTGGCTAAGGCTGCGTTCGCGAAGAGGAAACGAAGCAGAAGCTGACCATGCGCTTAATGCTTCGCGATCACATGAGGAGGCTCGCGATCGCATAGGCTTGCAGAGACTGTGCTTTGCAATCATGTAGGGTTAATGTTTGGGTAGTAAAACTTATGCTACACGATCGCGTGAGGAAGTTCGCGATCGCGTAGAAGAAATCACTGGGCAGAGAGTTTAGTCCCATTTTCCATTTTTAACGATTTGGAGCTCGGATTTAGGCGAGTTTTGGGAGATTTTTCGAGAAAATAACGGGGTAAGTGTTCTTAACTAAATATTGGTTAAATTACCCGAATCCATCACTATTTTTATCATTTAATTGGTGAATTGAGTTGGAAAAGTTTGAAAACCCTCTTGGATCGGAATTTAGTCATTTCGTAACTTTCGCCAGAAACGGAGACATGGGTCCCACGGACAAACTTTTAATTAATTTCAGAATTTTTATTGAAAATGTAGTATTTTCTTATAGAATTGATTCCTATAATTTTTAGTGATTGTAACGAATTATTTTTGGCTAGATTCGAGCCAGACAGAGTTGGATAATCGTGGAAAAGGCCTTCTAGTAAATTAATTGGAGCAAGACGAGGTAAGTCTCTTGTCTAATCTTGTGAGGGGGAAATTACCTCATAGGTGATTAAAATTAAATAGTTGTTGCTAATTGTGGGGGCTACGTACGCACGAAGTGACGAGAGTCCGTGCGTAGCTACTATTAATACTAAAGTCCGGGTAGTTTAGGACTCAAGGCACACATTTGTGTAAATTGTATTCTTTGTTTAATTAGATAAAAATATTAATAAGGATGAAAATCTTATATACTTAATTTTTTTGTTTAAATTAATTAATTGTTAATTAACTAATAGATGCATCTATCTTGCCGAGGCGTTCGGCCCACTCCACAAGAAAGGAGGAGTGGGCCGTACATCATCGGCAGAAATCGTGCTTAATAATAATAATTACATGATACTTTAATAGTTTATTTTAACTTGCGAAGCCAATTGATAAATTGGAAAATTCTTGGAATTTAATGAATTGTTATTCTTGTTTGTTAAAGAATTAATTGTTATTCCTGTAAATAATATTTAATTGATAAATTGGAAATTATTTGAATTGAAGGAATTTAATTAATATATTGAGAATTGTTGCATTTGAAGGAATTTGATTATTTCCGCTGATTAAGTAAATTACTTTAAATTCTGTAAATCATGCTGATTTAAATATACTAGTTGTATTTCAATTATTATTATTGACCCATAGTGAGTGTCAAAGTGGGTCATCTCGTCTCTACAATTTCGAGATTAGGCTTGATACTTACTGGGTACACGTTATTTACGTACTCATACTACACTTGCTGCACTTTTTGTGCAGGACCTGATGCAAGTACTAGATTTGGACCTATCGTCTTACACCCACGTTATCCAGGGACATAGTGGTGAGCTGCACTTTCTGAGCCGTTCTGCAGCTACTAGTGTCTCTCCTTGAATTGTTCATTCTGTCTATTTTTATTTTAGACAGTATTTGAGATTTTGTATAATCTACTAGATGTTCATACACTTGTGACACCAGGTCTTGGTACACACATTGGTAGAATTTGGGCTTTATTATTTTTCTTTGTTTTAAATTTTGTCAATATATGCTTAATTTATTAACTTGGCTTACCTAGCTGTATTGTTGGGCGCCATCACGACCTATAGGTGAAATTGGGTCATGACAAGTTTAATGCACTATTATTTTTAAATTTAATATATAAATATATTGTTAACATGCAAATTTATTCGGTACGGTTCAGTATTTGTTCGGTTTATTTTCGTAAAATAAAAAATCTACCCTAATTATTGGTACGGTTATAGGTTTATATAAAAATCTACGGTTTTATTAAAACAAACCTAAAAATTGATTCGGTAAAGTACGATTTTGTTGGTTTTTAAATATCCATTGACACCCCTAGTTATGGAACTAGAGTATTGGTGATAGGAAGAAGACAATCACTATTCCAAAAAAAAAAAAAAATACTGTTTATGAAATTTGATTTGATTTCCCTACTTTCATCAAGAAAGCCATTTTTTTATTTTTAAGGATCATGTTTCCTTTTTCCAAAATATTTTGATAAACCAAATATGGAAACTAAATAATATTTTCCTTACCAACTGTAGTATTTCTGAAAATTTCGGTAAGTTTTAAATACTTTAAAACGCTCTAACGATGTTAAAATTACACTTTTTGAATGCCAGGTAATGCTACAGACTACGAAGGTATAATTGTCACGACCCAATTTCACCTATAGGTCGTGATGGCGCCCAACACTACAGCTAAGAACGCCAACTAATAAATTAAGCATACATTGATAAAATTTAAAACAAAAAAAATATAAACACAAACTCTACCAATGTGTGTGCCAAGACCTGATGTCACAAGTGAATGAGCATCTAGTAGATTATACAAAACTCCAAATACTGTCTGAAATGAAATAGACAGAATGTAAATATAAGAAGAAACACTAGTAGCTGCAGAACGGCTCAGAAAGGCAGCTAACCACTATGCCTCGAGATGACATGGGTATGTGATGATAGGTCCTCCACTAGTACCTGTCTCAGGTCCTGCACAAAAAGTGCAGCAAGTGTAGTATGAGTACGTAAACAACGCGTACCTAGTAAGTATCAAGCCTAATCTCGAAGTGGTAGAGAGGAGATGGCCGACTTTGACACTCACTATGGGTCAATAATAATAACTGAAATAAAACTAGGATTTTTAAATCAGCATGATTTACAGAATTTACAAAAATATTTATTTAATCAGCGGAAATAATCAAATTCCTTCGAATGTAACAATTCTCAATATATTAATTAAATTCCTTCAATTCAAATAAATTCCAATTTATCAATTAAATCTCATTTACAGGAGTAACAATTAATTCCTAAACAAGCAAGAATAATAATTCATTAAATTCCAAGGATTTTTCAATTTATTAATTAGCTTCACTAGCTGAAATAAATTATTAAAGTATCGTATAATTATTATTGTTAAGCACGATTTTTACCGAGGACGTACGGCCCGATCCAGAGTGTCGTGTACACTGCCGAGGGATGTGCGGCGCGATCCATAGATGCATCTATCCTGCCGAGGCATTTGGCCCGCTCCACAAGAAAGGAGGAGATTTTTTTATGTGCCTCCTGAAGGAGAGTATATTTATTATAAGATAAATTTGGGAGGAGAACAATTTCTTTTAGCAATTAATTGATTTACACAGAAAATCAAGCCTATGAGATTTCCATCCTTTAATATCTTTAGCTAACAATTCACAATATATTCATATATATCAATTAATATTAATTAATCAAAGAATACAATTTACACAAGTAAGGCATGATTTCTAAACTACCCGGACTTTAGCATTAATAGTAGCTACGCACGGACTCTCGTCACCTCGAGCGTACGTAGCCCCCACAATTTAGCAACAATTATTTAATCTTAAGAGGCTTACCTCGTCTTGCTCCAATTCAATCCACTATAAAGCCTTTTTCATGATTATCCAACTCTGTCTGGCTCGAATCTAGCCAAAATAATTCGATACAATCACTAAAAATTATAGGAATCAATTCTATAAGGAAATATAACATTTTAAATAAAAATCCCGAAATTAATTAAAAATTCATCCGTGGGGCCCAGGTCTCGGAATCTGGTAAAAGTTACAAAACCCGACAAAGCATTCAATTACGAGTCCAACCATACTAGTTTCACTCAAATCCGACTCCGAATCGATACCGAAATCTCAAATAATTGTTTCTATGAGATTTCTAAAAATTTTCCAAATTTAAATCTCAAAACACTAATTTATGGTGAAAACAATGATATACTTGTGTGTGTAGACCAAATCCGAGTTAGAATCACTTACCCCAATGTTTTTCCCTTGAAAATCAGTCAAAAGTCGCCTCTGCTCAAGCTCAAGTTCGTCAAAAATAGCAAATGGGATGAATGTCCTCTCTTTTTATAACTTACAGCTCTGTCCAGTTTGATCAAGGAGCTCGATCATGGGAGCTCGATCTTAGGGAGCTCGATCCTGGGAGCTCGATCAAGGAGCTCGATCTTGTGAGCTCGATCATGGGAGATCGATCATGGGAGCTCGATCTTGGAAGCTCGATCATGGGAGCTCGATCATGGGAACTCAATCATGGGAGCTCGATCTTGGGAGCTCGATCTTAGAAGCTGGTCATGGCCTCGATTCTGTCCAGTTCGATCAAGGAGCTCGATCAGGGGAGCTCGATCTCGGGAACTCGATCAAGGAGCTCGATCTTGGGAGCTCAATCTTGTAAGCTGGTCATGGACTCGATTCTGTCCAGTTCGATCAAGGAGCTCTATCCCGGGAGCTCGATCAGGGGAGCTCGATCTTGGGTCTTGATCCTGGCCCTCGAGCCTTGCCTTCGATCGTGGCTTCGATACTGAGCTGGTCATGGCTTCGACTCAGGCTTCGATCATGGGCTCGATATCTGGGTTTGATCTGGGGCTCGATCACAGCCTAGAATGTACAGCATAAGGGAAAATTGCAGCACCTTTTTAAGTCCAACTTTTGATCCGTTAACCATCTGAAACTCACCCGAGGCCCTTGGGACCTCAACCAAATATACCAACAAGTCCTAAAACATCATACGAACTTAGTCAAACCTCCAAATCACATCAAACAACGCTAAAACAATGAATCATACCCCAATTCAAGCTTAATGAAACTAAGAGTTTTCAACTTCTACATTCGATGTCGGAACCTATCAAATCAACTCCGATTAACCTCAAATTTTACACACAAGTCATAAATTACATAACGGAGCAATGAAAATTTTCGGAACTAGATTCCGACTCCGGTATCAAAAAGTCAACTCATCGGTCAAACTTCCAAACTTAAATTCTTGTTTTTAGCCATTTCAAGCCTAATTTAGCTACGGACTTTCAAATAAAATTCCGAACACGCTCCTAAGTCCAAAATCATCATACGGGGCTGTTGGAATCATCAAAATTCTATTCCGGGGTTGTTTTCTCAAAATGTTGACCGAAGTCAAACTTAGCACTTTAAGGCCAACTTAAGGAACCAAGTGTTCCGGTTTCACCCCAAACACTTCCAAATCCCGAAACAACCATCCCCGCAAGTCATAAATCATTACAAGCACCTACGGGAAGTTTTATTTTAGGGAATGGGGTTCCAAAAGTTAAAAATGACCGGTTGGGTCATTACATTCTCCACCTCTTAAACAAACGTTCGTCCTCGAACGGGTTTAGAATTGTACCTGGAGTGCTGAATAAGTGTGGATATCTGCTCCGCATGCCTTCCTCGGCCTCCCAAGTTGCTTCCCCGACTGGTTGGCCCCTCCACTGGACTTTTACTGCAGAAATCCTCTTGTACCTCAACTGGCGAACCTATTTATCAACAATGGCAATTGTCAACCTGTTCATAACCCAAGCTATTATCTAGCTGAACTGTGCTAAAGTCTAACACATGTGATAGGTCGGCATGATACATCCGGAGCATAGATACGTGGAATACCGGATGAACTCCCGATAGGCTGGGAGGCAATGCAAGCTCATAAGCAACCTCCCCAACTCGTGTCAACACCTCAAATGGGCCTATAAACCTTGGGCTCAACTTGCCTTTCTTCTCGAATCTCATAATTCCCTTAATCGGTGAAACCTTCAAGAGAACTTTTTCACCTACCTAAATGATATATCACGCGCTTTCTGATCCGCGTAACACTTTTGTCTGGACTGTGCTGTACGAAGTCGCTCCTGAATCAACTTTACCTTTTCCAAGGCATCCCTTACCTAATCAGTACCATATAACTTAGCCTCACCTGGCTCAAACCATCCGATAGTTGAACGACATCGCCGACCATATAAAGCCTCAAATGGAGCCATCTCGATGCTGGATTGGTAACTGTTATTATAAGCAAACTCGGCGAAAGGCAGGAAACGATCCCACTGACCTCCAAAGTCAATCACACATGCCTTGAGCATATCCTCCAAAATATAAATTGTCCTTTCTGACTGTCCATCGGTCTGCGGGTGAAAGGCTATGCTGAGCTCTACATGGGTCCCCAACTCACTCTGTACTGCTCTCCAAAAATGTGAAGTAAACTGAGGGCCTCTATCTGATATGATGGAAATTGGCACACCGTGCAACCGAACTATCTCCTGAATATAAATCTGGGCCAACCTCTCTAAAGTATACGTAGTCACAACAGGAATAAAATATGCCGACTTTAGTCAACCTGTCAACAATCACCCAAACTGCATCAAACTTCCTCAAGGTCCGCGGCAACCCAACTACAAAGTCCATAGTAATTCGTTCCCATTTCCACTCTAGTATAGTCATCTGCTGAAGTAGGCCACCTGGCCTCTGGTGCTCATATTTAACTTTGCTGGCAATTTAGACACCTAGATACATACTCAACTATGTCCTTTTTCATTCGTCGCCACCAATAATGTTGCCTCAAGTCACGATACATCTTAGTAGCACCTGGATGAATAGAATACCGAGAACTGTGTGCCTCTTCCAGGATCTTTTTCCTCAGTCCATCCACATTAGGAACACATAGACGATCCTGGAGTCGCAGAACACCATCCGCTCTAATAGTAACTTCCTTGGCACCACCTCGTAGTACCGTTTCACGAAGAACCATCAAGTATGGGTCATCATATTGGCGAGCCTTGATCTGCTCAAATAGTGAAGATTGGGCCACCACACATGCAAGAACTCGGCTGGGCTCTGAAATATCTAGCCTCACAAGTTTGTTAGCCAAGGATTGAATATCTGAGGCTAATGGCCTTTCCTCTGCTGAAATGAAAGCCAAACTACCCATACTCTCCGCCTTCCTGCTCAAGGCATCTGCAACCATATTTGCTTTGCCCGGATGATACAAGATAGTAATATCATAATCTTTTAGTAACTCTAGCCATCTGCGTTGCCTCAAGTTTAGATCCCTCTACTTGAACAAATGCTGCAAACTGTGATGATCAGTGTAAACTTCACAAGACACCCCATAAAGATAATGCCTCCAAATCTTTAGAGCGTGAACAATCGCAGCTAACTCCAAATCATGTACTGGATAATTCTTCTCATGGGGCTTCAGCTGACGTGAAGCATATGCAATAACTCGCCTTTCCTGCATCAATACACAACCCAAGCCAACGCGTGACGCATTGCAATACACTGTATATATTCCCAAACTAGATGGTAACACTAACATGGGTGCTGTAGTCAGTGCTGTCTTGAGCTTCTGAAAGCTTGACTTACAATCATCGGACCATCGGAACTGAACACCCTTCTATGTTAATTTGGTCAAAGGTGCTGAAATAGATGAAAAATCTTCCACGAACCGACGATAATAATCTGCTAAACCCAAAAAACTCCTGATCTCAGTCACCGAAGTGGGACGATGCCAATTCTGAACTGCCTCAATCTTTTTGGGATCGACTTTAATACCTTCGCTTGGTACAATATGTCCTAAAAATGCTACAGACTCTAGCCAAAACTCACATTTAGAGAACTTAGCATATAGCTTTTGTTCCCGCAATGTCTGAAGCACTACTCTCATATGCTGCTCATGTTCCTCCCTACTGCGCGAATAGATTAACATGTCATCAATGAAGACAATGACAAACTAATTAATATATGGCATGAATACCCTGTTCATCATATCATAAACACTGCCGGGGCATTAGTTAAACCGAAGGACATCACCAGAAAGTCATAATGACCATATCTAGTCCGAAAAGCAGTCTTCGGAACATCCAAATCCCGAATCTTCAACTGATGGTACCCCGACCTCAAGTCGATCTTAGAGAATACCCTAGCACCCTGCAACTGGTCAAATAGATCATCAATACTCAGCAACGGGTACTTGTTCTTAATAGTGACTTTGTTAAATTGGCGATAATCAATATACATCCGCATTGTTCCATCCTTCTTTTTCACAAATAATACTGGTACACCCCAAGGCGATACACTCGGTCTGACAAACCCTTTGGCTAGTAACTCTTCAAGTTGTTCTTTCAATTCTTTCGGATCCATGCGATACAGTGGGATAGATATAGGCTGGGTATCTGAAGCCAAGTCAATACAGAAATCAATATCATGATCAGGTGGCATACTTGGAAGATCTGACGGAAATACATCGGGGAACTCCCGAACTACAGGCACTGAATCAATAGTCGGAGTCTCTGCAGTAGTATCCTAAACATAGGCTAGATAAGCGAAGCAACCCTTCTCAACCATGTGTTGAGCCTTTATAGAAGAAATAACTCGATTAAATGAACTAACAAGCGGACCCTTCCACTCCAGCTTAGGCAATGCTGGAATAGCCAAAGTAACAATCTTGGCATGACAATCTAGAATAGCATGATATGGAGATAACCAGTCCATGCCCAGAATAATTTCAAAATCGGTCATCTCAAGCAATAGGAGATCTGCTCTAGTTTCATAACCACAGAATGTAATAATACAGGACCGGTAGATCTGGTTCACAACAACAGAATCTCCCACATGAGTGGACACATATAACAGGAGTACTCAAGGACTCACGAGAAACACCCAGGAATGGAGCAAATAGAGATGACACATATGAATACGTAGATCCTGGATCAAATAATACTGAGGCATCTTTGCCACAAACAGAAATAATACCTGTAATCACGGCATCTGAGGCCTCTGCATCTGGTCTAGCCGGAAAAGCATAGAACTGAGCTGGAGCACCAACTGTCTGGCCTCTGCCTGGCTGACCTCCACCTCTAGGAGGGCCCCTACCCACCTGTCTTCCACCTCTAGGTGGTCGGACTACTGGTGGAGCAACTGGTCCGGTAAGCATAGGTTGCTGACCCTGCTATACTGGTCTACCCCGAAGCCTGGGGCAAAACCTCCGCATGTGACTGGGATCCCCGTACTCGTAATAACTCTTCGGTGCGATGGGCTGCTGACTAAGTATCTGGCCCTGGGGACGTGAATACCCACTGGGAGGACCCTGAATAGCTGGTGGGCGGTAAGAACTCTCTGGGATAGCACTTAGATAAGGTCGCACTGGAGTACCTCGAGGAGGTGGTGGTGCTGGATATGGGGGTCTGCTGGACTGTCCCCTCACGAACTGACCTCTGCCCCCGGACGGAGCACCTCTAAACTCTCCAGAGTACCTGAACCGCTTATCTCTCCTAATCTGCTCTCGGCTCCGCTGACGTACACCCTCAATTCTCCGGGATATCTCCACAACTCGCTCATAAGAAGTACCCATCTCAACCTCTCAAGCCATAGTGTCCTGAATACCAGTATGTAAACCGGCTGCAAACCTGCGCACTCTCTCCGCCTCAGTAGGGAGTATCATTAGTGCATGGTGAGATAATTCAAAAAACCTCGCCTCATAATCAGTCACTGACATCTGACCCTGATGGAGCTGCTCAAACTGAAACCGCAACTCTTCCCTCTAGGAGGGTGGAATATACCTGTCCAAGAAGATACGGGTGAACCTGTTCTAAGTCATGGGAGGAGAATCTGCTGGTCTGCCAGGAGCATAACACTACCACCATCTACGTGCTCTACCTTCTAGCTGAAAAGTAGCGAAATCAACCCCATGGGATTCCAATATCCTCATGTTGTACAGTCTATCCTTGCAACGATCAATGAAATCCTGTGGACCCTCATGTCGCTCACCCCCGAAGACAGGAGGATGTAGTCTAGTCCATCTGTCCAATAGTTTCTGAGGATCGGCGGCTACAGCTGGCCTGGGCTCAGGTGTAGCTGCTGCCACTGGCTGGGCCCCACCCACGGGTAGTGCCCTGAGATGTGGCTGGGTCTGCTGGAAATAAACCGGCCTGAGTCATATTGTCCATGAATCACAGCATACGACTCATGACATCCTGAAATCCCGGTGCAGATGTAAAGTCCACCGGAGCTAGCTCTGCCACAGGCACCTCACCCTGCTCTTAAATAATGGGATTCTCTACTAGATCCACTGGTGGCATAACTGGAACAGTCCTGGGACATCCTAGCCCTCTACCACGGCCTGGAGCCCTCCCTCGGCCTCTAGCGACTGGGGGAGTAGCTCTTCTGTGGTCTGGAATCTCATTAGAGCGTGTTCTCACCATCTTTGAGAGAATAAGAGAAGGATTTTTAGTGCTACATTAATTGCACGATGGAATGTGAAGAAAGGTAATTTCCTAACACCCTATAGCCTCTCAAAGATAAGTACAGACGTCTCCGTACCGATCCGCAAGACTCAATTAGGTCTGCTCATAACTTGTGAGACCTACGTGAACCTAGTGCTCTGATACCATGTTGTCACGATCCAATTTCTCCTATAGGTCATGATGGTGCCCAACACTACAGCTAGGCAAGCCAACTAATAAATTAAGCATACATTGATAAAATTTAAAACCAAGAAAATATAAACACAAACTCTATAAATGTGTGTGCCAAGACCTGGTGTCACAAGTGAATGAGCATCTAGTAGATTATACAAAACTCCAAATACTGTCTGAAATGAAATAGACAGAATGTAAATATAAGAAGAGACACTGGTAGCTGCAGAACGGCTCAGAAAGGCAGCTTACCACTATGCCTCGGGATGACGTGAGTATGTGATGATAGGTCCTCCACTAGTACCTGTCTCAGGTCCTACACAAAAAGTATAGCAAGTGTAGTATGAGTACGTAAACAACGTGTACCCAGTAAGTATCAAGCCTAATATCGAAGTGGTAGAGACGAGATGGCCGACTTTGACACTCACTATGGGTCAATAATAATAACATAAATAAAACTAGGATTTTTAAATCAGCATGATTTACAGAATTTACAAAAAAAATAATTTAATCAGCGGAAATAATCAAATTCCATCAAATGTAACAATTCTCAATATATTAATTAAATTCCTCCAATTCAAATAAATTTCAATTTATCAATTAAATCTCATTTACAGGAGTAACAATTAATTCCTAAACAAGCAAGAATAATAATTCATTAAATTCCAAGGATTTTCCAATTTATTAATTAGCTTCACCAGCTGAAATAAATTATTAAAGTATCGTGTAATTATTATTATTAATTACGATTTCTACCGAGGACGTACGGCCCGATTCAGAGTGTCGTGTACACTGCCTAGGGACGTGCGGCGCGGTCAATAGATGCATCTATCATGCCGAGGCGTTCGGCCCGCTCCACAAGAAAGGAGGATATTTTCTTATGTGCCTCCGGAAGGAGAGTATATTTATTGTAAGATAAATTCGGGAAGAGAACAATTTCTTTTAATAATTAATTGATTTACACAGAAAATCAAGCCTATGAGATTTTCATCCTTTAATATCTTTATCTAACAATTCACAATATATTCATATATATCAATTAATATTAATTAATCAAAGAATATAATTTACACAAGTAAGGCATGCTTTGAGTTTCTAAACTACCCGGACTTTAGCATTAATAGTAGTTACGCACGGACTCTCGTCATCTCGTGCGTACGTAGCGCCCATAATTTAGCAACAATTATTTAATCTTAATCACCTATGAGGTAATTTCCCCCTCACAACATTAGACAAGAGACTTACCTCATCTTGCTCCAATTCAATCCACTATAAGGCTTTTTCCACGACTATCCAACTATGTCTGGCTCGAATCTAGCCAAAATAATTCGATACAATCACTAGAAATTATAGGAATCAATTCTACAAGAAAATACTACATTTTTAATAAAAATCCCGAAATTAATTAAAAATTCGTCCGTGGGGCCCACGTCTCAGAATCTGGCAAAAGTTACGAAATCCGACAACTCATTCAATTACGAGTCCAACCATACCAGTTTCACTCAAATCCGACTCCGAATCGATACCGAAATCTCAAAAATTCTTTTCTATGAGATTTCTAAAAGTTTCCCAATTTTAAATCTCAAAACACTAATTTATGGTGAAATTAATGATATACTAGTATGTGTAGACCAAATCCGAGTTAGAATCACTTACCCCAATATTTTTCCCTTGAAAATCTGTCAAAAGTCGCCTCTGCTCAAGCTCAAGTTCGTCAAAAATGGCAAATGGGACGAATGTCCTCTGGTTTTATAACTTACAGCTCTGTCCAGTTCGATCAAGGAGCTCGATCAGGGGAGCTCGATCTTAGGAGCTCGATCAAGGAGCTCAATCTTGGGAGCTCGATCATGGGAGCTCGATCATGGGAGCTCGTTCTTGGAAGCTCGATCTTGGAAGCTAGTCATGGCCTCGATTCTGTCCAGTTCGATCAAGGAGCTCGATCAGGGGAGCTCTATCTCGGGAGCTCGATCATGGGAGCTCGATCTTGGGAGCTCGATCTTGGAAGCTAGTCATGGCCTCGATTCTGTCCAGTTCGATCAAGGAGCTCGATCAGGGGGGCTCGATCTCGGGAGCTCGATCTTGGGAGCTCGATCAAGGAGCTCGATCTTGGGAGCTCGATCTTGTAAGCTGGTCATGGCCTCGATTCTGTCCAGTTCGATCAAGGAGCTCGATCAGGGGGAGCTTGATCATGGGAGCTCGATCTAGGGTCTTGATCCTGGCCCTCGGGCCTTGCCTTCGATCGTGGCTTCGATACTGAGCTGGTCATGGCTTCGACTCAGGCCTCGATCGTGGGCTCAATATCTGGGTTCGGTCTGGGGCTCGATCATAGCCCAGAATTGTTACACCCTATATTTTCGTACGTAAAAATGCATCGTAAGCAAACTAATGTAGGACCAAAAATGAGATAATATTTAAAAGTAAATAAAGTAATTTAATCATGTTACCTATGAGGTTACAAATATTGAAGATCATGAACAACAAGTACAAAGAGGGTTGGACGGTTCAGAAGCTAAAGCAATTGAAGAAAATAATGTTTCGTCGAAAGTCGACAAGTTGGGAATGTTATAACATGTACCTTTGGGGTGAGACTAGGGTGCTTAACATGACAAGGAGATTATGTTATAATTTATATTAGTCGTATGACATCCGTGTGTTATGTTTTGAAGTCAAGCGAGTTGTGGAACAAAAGTCGATGAAAGTCATCACAAGTTACATTCATAAGTTTTACTGAAACTTTGGGTCAAATGTAACTGCGATTTTCTCCCAATATACTTAGAGTTATGGGGTGTTCCACCCATCAAATTAAAGATCTATGAGTCTATTTTCCAACGCATTAAACCGTTTGTCAATACGACATTGGAGTAGAAAGATATGGGCATTTGTGCGATACTGCACAAGCTGCTAGGTGACAAGTAGGTGTGTCACCTACTTGCTTAAATGAGAGCCCAAAAAATGGGCCATTTCGGGTCGTCCAAAGAGGCCTTTTAAAGGCCTATTTTCTTCATATATTAGACTTAAAATAGAGCATAATAACCAGACATAAGCTCTGCAAAAAAAATCCTCCCAAAAATTTCCCACAAACCCTAATTGATT
The DNA here is from genome assembly GCF_000715075.1 of Nicotiana tabacum. NCBI lineage: Eukaryota > Viridiplantae > Streptophyta > Magnoliopsida > Solanales > Solanaceae > Nicotiana > Nicotiana tabacum. The sequence goes on from NW_027438330.1 coordinate 75,447, forward strand.
TTCTCTCCCTTTCAAGTTCTAATTGGAGGTAAAACCTAGAGTTTGAAGAACCAAGATAGGAGCTGAGTTATCCAACAAATAAGGTGAGTTTACTGCTCTCTTTCATCCAATTTTTCTTCTGTAAATTCATGGTAAGTCATTCTATACTTGTAAGAACTCACGGGACGGTGATCGGAAGCCGTGAGTTCGAGTTATTCACTTGTAGCGGACTGTTTTGTGGACCGTTTTGTGTTGCTGTTGGGCTGTGTGTTTTACTACTATTTTGTGGAGTTTTGGAGAAGGAAGGGGGTTTATAAACACCATATAAATGTAGGGTGGTTGGCTGGTCATTCGTCATAACATTTTCGGGTCATTTGACACTACTACTGTGGTCGTTTTGTGTAAGAAGAGATTGGGGTGTGTTGGGCTATTTTGTAGTATTTGATGGTGTATATAGGGCTGGAAAATGATGTATATATGTTGTTATTGTTCTGTTCTTGTATTGTTGGTGTTATCTTAAATTTGGAGGAAGTAAGGATTATAGGGGAGATGCTGCCCGTTTTAATACAAAATAAGTTTGTCGTTCGTTGTGCGATAGTTGTACCTTTCGTAACTTAACGATAGTATTATTATCATTCTTGTAGATTAAGGTGCGAAGAGGTGAGTTCAACTTGGTGATTGGAAATATTGTGATAAGGTATGTTAAGGCAAAGCCCTTCCTTCATTTTGACATGATCTCGTAGCTAGATGTGTTAATAATGAGACATAAAGAGAAGTTCGTATTCATGAATTCATTCACATTATTCTAGTCTCATAAGTTACAATATTATTCCTTATCGGGACTTCATATTCAGTTTAGTTTTGTCTTTATTCAGTCAAGAGAGCAGAGGGTCTATATATATATATATATATATATACAGTATTACACTATTTTCACCACCACCGAGCTATAATCGGTGGGCAGGCCCCTATTGGACAACCTCTAATCAGATGGTAAGTTATATATACCGAGCCTGCTGTTGCCGAGCGCCTATGAGCGAGCCCAGCATGGCCGAGATATAGAGCCCAGTATGGTCGAGCCTACTACGGCCGAGCATTTACACGTACCGAGCCTTATAGGGCCGGACATTTATTTTACTTACTATATTGAAGGAGTTTAGTCACTATCAGCAGGTAAGTATATCTCCAGATCATCTTTGACTCCCAGTTACTTTCAGTTATTATATTATCAGTTCAGTTTCGATTTTCAGTTATGTTATTGCCTTACATACTCGGTACATTATTTCGTACTGACGTCCCTTTTCCGGGGACACTGCATTTCATGCATGCAGGTTCAGATAGACAGACGAGTAGACCTCCTCAGTAGGTGTTTCCAGAGTTTAGCCTGATCGGTAAGCTCCACATCCTTCGGAGTTATCGGGTCTAGGTTTTTGTGTGCATCTTATGTATGTATTTATATATATAATATGGGTAGGTCGGGGCCCTGTTCCGATCACAATATATCTATCAGTAGAGGCTTGTAGACATATCCTGTTGGTTAGTGCAGTATGTTGGGTTTGTAAGCCTGGTATGTATAATTTGGTGGTTTGTCAGCTGTAGTAGCTATGACGGCCTTTTCAGCCTAGCTTTATATTGATGTTTAGTTAGCGCTAGTTTCCATTCAGTTTTATATTTTGCTTCACAAATTGTCTTGCAAGGTGGCCCCATGGCCAAAGTATGACATTATGTGTTCAGAGTCCCTTAGTCGCAATTTGGTACGCCAGGTTAGGTGAGGCATCGGGTGCTTGTCTCGCTCCTAGGTTCGGGGCGTGACAAACTTGGTATCAGAGCAGTTCTGTCCTAGGGAGTCTACAAGCCGTGTCTAGTAGGGTCTTGTTTATAGATGTGTTGTGCACCACATTATATAAGCAGGGAACTACAGGGCATTTAGGAGTTGGTTACCCTTCTTTGAAATCTAAATCGTGCCATAGAACTGAGTTATAGGAAATTTGAATTAAACTTATGTGTTGGTATTTGCATGCACAGATGACGGTGACTAGGACGACTACGGCTAGCCAGAGGAGAGATACAACAGCAGGTGAGGGGACCAGCAGGGTACCCCCAGTAGATGGGGCCCAGTCTGAGGCTCAAGGCGAGATCCCTACTCAGCCATTACCGGCTCCTCTACCAACTACGGAGTTTCCTAGGGAAACCGCACATCCAATTCCCCCTCCACTTCCATCAAATCAGGACTTGAGAAGTGTAGTGCATTTGTTGACACAGTTGGTAGCTACCCAGCAACAGGCTAGGGCATCAGCTAGTGCAGGAACTTCTGAGGGGTCTGGGAGTTCAAGGGTCCGAGAGTTTATTGCTTTGAGTCCCCCAGAGTTCACGGGGATAGATCAGAGGGAGGACCCGCAGGATTTCATAGATCAGCTTCACAGGATCTTTCGTGTTATGCATGCCACGGAGAAAGAGGCAGTTGAGCTAGCAGCTTTTCGACTCAGAGATATAGCCATCCTTTGGTACGAGGGATGGGAGAGGTCCAGGGGACGTGATGCACCTCCAGCTATTTGGGAGAATTTTTCAGATGCCTTCCTTGACCAGTACTTACCACGGGAGATCCGACAGGCTCGAGTCTATCAGTTTCTATCCCTCAAGTAGGGTAATATGAGTGTTCGAGAGTATAGTCTCCATTTTGACTCATTGGCCAGATATGCACCATCCATAGTTGCTACTATGCGGGATAGGATTCACAGGTTTATAGTAGGGTTAGCCCCAGAGTAAACCGAGGCATGTGCCACCGCTGCATTGCAGGATAGTATGGATATCTCCCGGATTCAAGCATTCGCCCAGAATATAGAAAGGGGTAGGCGTCGGCAGCAGGGTACAGAGAGGGCTGAGCAAGGGCAACGTAAGAGGATGAGATTTCCCAGGTCTCAGGAGCAATATCAGGGTAGTTATAGGACCCAGTACTTCGGACGGCCACCTAGGCCTCCGCCACCTCAGTTACAGGGTTACAGGTATGACCGTTATACTCAGTCAGGACCAGGTGAGAGCTCACGGGCGTCGGGTTTGCAGCGACAACGAGGATCTGCGCAGACATGGTCATTTCCTCCACGGTGTGACATCTGTGGTAGAGGATACTTGGGCCAATGCCGAGCAGGTTCTGATGCTTGTTATACATGTGGGCGTCCGGGGCATATGATGTGAGATTGCCCAAATAGAGATTCTGGGAGAATGGCACAGCCAGCGAGTTCAGCAACAAGATCATCTATGTCCATGCATCCTTCAGGGCGTGAGTCTCAGTCTTCGGCTGGTAGAGGTCGAGGAAGAGGTAGAGGTTCCAGTTCAGGTGGTAATCAGAACCGTATCTATGCTTTAGCGAGTCGACAGGACCAGGAGTCTTCACTAGACGTTGTGATAGGTATATTAACCATTTGCTCTCACGATGCTTATGCTTTTATAGACCCAGGATCTACTTTATCGTATAATACCCCATTTGTCGCGAGGAAGTTTGGTATAGTGCCTGAAATAATAAGTGATCCTTTTGCGGTATCTACACCGGTCGGAGAATCGATTATTGCTAGACGGGTTTACCGAGGTTGTACGGTGACAATTTGTAGTCGTCAGACCTCAGCTGACCTAGTTGAGCTAGAGATGATGGGTTTTGATGCTATCATGGGCATGGACTGGTTGGCAGCTTGCTATGCCACAGTTGATTGCCGAGCAAAGGTAGCCAGATTTCATTTTCCGGGTGAGCCAGTCCTTGAATGGGTAGGTAATACACCAACACCCAGAGGTAGGTTTATTTCCTATCTGAAGGCGAGGAAAATGATCGCAAAAGGGTGCATTTATCATATTGTGCGAGTTAGAGATGTAGATGCTGAGATACCTACACTTCAGTCTATTCCCGTAGTCAAAGAGTATGCAGATGTGTTTCCAGATGAGCTTCCAGGTATTCCTCCAGAGCAAGAGATTGATTTTAGCATCGATTTGCTTCCAGGAACTCAACTAATATCCATCCCTCCGTATAGAATGGTACCTGCCGAATTGAAGGAGTTGAAGGAGCAGTTAAAAGATTTGCTGGAGAAAGGTTACATCAGGCCCAGTACCTCACCTTGGGGTGCACCGGTACTATTTGTGCGGAAGAAAGACGGCTCGCTGAGGATGTGTATCGATTATAGGCAGCTGAACAAGGTAACTATTAAGAATAAGTATCCACTTCCAAGGATCGATGACTTGTTTGATCAGTTGCAGGGGGCTAGATGCTTTTCAAAGATAGATTTGAGGTCGGGGTACCACCAGGTCAGAGTTCGGGAAAAAGATATTCCGAAGACAGCCTTCAGGACCCGATATGGCCACTTCGAGTTCCTTGTCATGTCCTTCGGGTTGACTAATGCACCCGTTGTATTTATGGACTTGATGAATAGCCTATTCCGGCCATTTTTAGATCTGTTCATGATAGTATTTATTGATGATATTCTGGTTTATTCCCGTTCAGAGGATGAGCATGCGGACCACCTGCGAGCGGTACTCCAAACCCTCCGTGATCGTAAGTTGTATGCTAAGTTTTCTAAATGTAAGTTCTGGTTGAAGTCTGTAGCATTCTTGGGGCATATTGTATCAGATGAAGGGATAAAGATGGACACTCAAAAGATTGAGGCCGTGTAATCTTGGCCTAGACCTACCACTCCGACAGAGGTTCGTAGCTTTCTAGGCTTAGCAGGATACTATCGGAGGTTCGTAGAGGGTTTTTCTTCCCTTTCGGCCCCATTGACAAAGTTGACACAAAAGAAACTAAGTTTCAATGGACAGAGGCTTGCTAGCAGAGTTTCCAAGAGCTTAAGAACAGGTTGACCTCAACTCCAGTTCTAACACTTCCAGAGGGTCTAGAGGGTTATGCCGTGTATTGTGATGCATCAGGTGTCGGGTTAGGATGTGTCCTGATGCAACATGGGAAGGTAATTGCATATGATTCAAGGCAGTTGAGGAAGCACGAGAGGAATTAGCTGCGGTTGTCCATGCACTTAAGATATGGCGGCATTATTTATATGGTGTTCATGTTGATGTATTTACTGATCATAAAAGCCTACAATATATCTTCAAGCAGAAAGAGTTGAATTTGCGATAGAGGTGATGGCTTGAGTTATTGAAAGATTACGATGTTAACATTCTCTACCATCCAGGGAAAGCTAATGTTATAGCAGATTCCTTAAGTTGCCGATCTATGGGTAGCTTAGCACATGTAGAGCCCGAGAAAAGACAATTAGCTAGAGAGATTCATCAATTGGCTTCGTTGGGGGTTTGATTAGTAGATTCTGAGGATGGTGGAGTTGTACTAAAAAACACTACAAAATCAACCCTCAAAGCTGAAGTCAAGGAAAGGCAGTACGAGGACCCAGAGTTGGTCGAGCTGAGAGAGCGAGTTCCGCAGCAGAAGAATCCACTATTAGAGCTAAAGGGAGATGGGGTTCTCAGATATAGGGGTCGTTTGTGTGTTCCAGATGTAGCAGGGCTATGAGACAGGATTATGTCAGAGGTACATTATTCATGGTATTCCATCCATCCTGGGTCGATGAAGATGTATCATGACATTAAGAATGTGTACTGGTGGAACGATATGAAGAAGAACATTGCTGAGTTTGTCACCCAATGTACTAGTTGCCAGCAAGTGAAGGTAGAGCACCAGAAGCCCGGAGGGCTAATGCAGACTATAGAGATCCCGACATGGAAATGGGAGGCGATAAACATGGACTTTATCACGGGTTTACCTCGTTCTAATCGTAAGTTCGATTCCATATGGGTGATAGTCGATAGGCTCACGAAATCAGCTCACTTCCTACCGGTCAGATCTACATATACAGCAGAAGATTATGCAAAGTTATATATTAAGGAGATAGTGCGGCTACACGGAGTACCAGTTTCTATTATATCTGACCGTGGGGCTTAGTTTACAGCACATTTTTGGAGGTCATTTTAGAGAGGTCTAGGGACTCAGGTGAATCTCAGCACAGCTTTTCATCCGCAGACTGATGGACAAGCCAAGCGCACAATTCAGACGCTCGAGGATATGTTACGAGTATGTGTGTTGGATTTTAAAAGAAGTTGGGATGAACATCTACCTCTTATCGAGTTTGCATATAATAACAGTTACCACTCTAGTATCCAGATGGCTCCGTACGAGGCTTTGTATGGGCGTAAGTGCAGATCTCCTATAGGGTGGTTTGATATTGAGGAATCTGGGTTATATGAGCCAGACCTAGTTCAACAGGCCATAGCGAAAGTAAAGCTTATCCGCGAGCGACTGTTGATAGCTCAGAGTCGTCAGAAGTCATATTCTGACGTGCGGCGACGAGACTTAGAGTTCAGGATGTTCCACCCTATATTTTCATACGTAAAAATGCGTCGTAAGAAAACTAATATAGGACAAAAAATGAGATAATATTTAAAAGTATATAAATTAAGTTAATCATGTTACCTCTAAGGTTACAAATATTGAAGATCATGAACAACAAGTACAAAGAGGGTTGGACAGTTCAGAAACTAAAGCAATTAAATAAAACAATGTTTCGTCAAAAGTCGACAAGTTGGAAATGTTATAACATGTACCTTTGGGGTGAGACTAGGGTGATTAACATGATTAGGAGATTATGTTATGATTTATATTAGTCGTATGACATCCGTGTGTTATGTTTTGATGTCAAGCGAGTTGTGGAACAAAAGTCGATGAAAGTCATCACAAGTTACGCTCATAAGTTTTACTAAAACTTTGGGTCAAATGTAACTGCAATTTTCTCCCAATATACTTAGAGTTATGGGGTGTTCCACCATCAAATTAAAGATCTATGAGTATATTTTCCAATTAATTAAACCGTTTGTCAATACGACATCGGAGTAGAGAGATATGGGCATTTTTGCGATACTGCGCAAGCTGCTAGGTGACAAGTAGGTGTGTCACCTACTTGCTTAAATGAAACCCCCAAAAATGGGCCATTTTGGGTCGTCCAAAGAGGCCTTTTAAAGGCCTATTTTCTTCCTATATTAGACTTAAAACAGAGCATAATAACCAGACATAAGCTCTGCAAAGAATCCTCCCAACAATTTCCCACAAACCCTAATTGATTTTCTCTCCCTTTCAAGTTCTAATTGGAGGTAAAACCTAGAGTTTGAAGAACCAAGATAAGAGCAGAGTTATCCAACAAATAAGTTGAGTTTACTGCTCTATTTCATCCAATGTTTTCTGCTGTAAATTTATGGTATGTCGTTCTATACTTGTAAGAACTCACGGGATGGTGATCGGAAGCCGTGAGTTCGAGTTATTCACTTGTAGCAGATTGTTTTGTGGACTGTTTTGTGTTGCTGTTGGGCTGCGTGTTTTACTACTATTTTGTGGAGTTTTGGAGGAGGAAGGGGGTGTAGAAACACCATATAAATGTAGGGTGGTTGGCTGGTCGTTCGTCATAACATTTTCGGGTCGTTTGACACTACTACGGTGGTCGTTTTGTGTATGAAGAGATTGGGGTGTGTTGGGCTGTTTTATAGTATTTGATGGTGTATATAGGGCTGGAAAATGATGTATATATGTTGTTATTGTTCTGTTCTTGTATTGTTGGTGTTATCTTGAATTTGGAGGAAGTAAGGATTATAGGGGAGATGCTGCCCGTTTTAATACAAAATAAGTTTGTCGTTCGTTGTGCGATAGTTGTACCTTTCGTAACTTAACGATAGTATTATTATCATTCTTGTAGATTAAGGTGCGAAGAGGTGAGTTCAACTTGGTGATTGGAAAGATTGTGATAAGGTATGTTAAGGCTAAGCCCTTCCTTCATTTTGGCATGATCTCGTAGCTACATGTGTTAATAATGAGACATAAAGAGAAGTTCGTATTCATGAATTCATTCACATTATTCTAGTCTCATAAGTTACAATATTATTCCTTATCGGGACTTCATATTCAGTTTAGTTTTGTCTTTATTCAGTCAAGAGAGCAGAGGGTCTATATATATATATACAGTATTACACTATTTTCACCACCATCGAGCTATAATCGGTGGGCAGGCCCCTATTGGGAAACCTCTGATCAGATGGAAAGTTATATACCGAGCCTACTATGGCCGAGCGCCTATGAGCGAGCCCAGCATGGTCGAGATACATAGCCCAGTATGGCCGAGCGCCTATGAGCGAGCCTACTACGGCCGAGCATTTACACGTACCGAGCCTTATAGGGCCAGACATTTATTTTACTTACTATATTGAAGGAGTTTAGTCACTGTTGAATTTGCGACAGAGGCGATGGCTTGAGTTATTGAAAGATTACGATGTTAACATTCTCTACCATCCAGGGAATGCTAATGTTGTAGCAGATGCCTTAAGTCGCCGATCTATGGGTAGCTTAGCACATGTAGAGCCCAAGAAAAGACAATTAGCTAGAGAGATTCATCAATTGGCTTCGTTGGGGGTTCGGTTAGTAGATTCTGAGGATAGTGGAGTTGTACTCCAAAACACTGTAAAATCATCCCTCATAGCTGAAGTCAAGGAAAGGCAGTACAAGGACCCAGAGTTGGTCGAGTTGAGAGAGCGAGTCCCGCAACAGAAGAAGCCATTTTTAGAGCTCAAGGGAGATGGAATTCTCAGATACAGGGGTCGTTTGTGTGTTCCAGATGTAGCAGGGCTAAGAGACAATATTATGTCAGAGGCACATTATTCATGGTATTCCATCCATCCTGGATCGACGAAGATGTATCATGACATTAAGGATATGTACTGGTGGAACTATATGAAGAAGAACATTGCTGAGTTTTTCGCCCAATGTACTAGTTGCCAGCAAGTGAAGGTAGAGCACCAGATGCCCGGAGGGCTAATGCAGACTATAGAGATCCCGACATGGAAATGGGAGGCGATAAACATGGACTTTATCACGGGTTTACCTCGTTCTAATCGTAAGTTCGATTCCATATGGGTGATAGTCGATAGGCTCACGAAATCAGCTCACTTCCTACCGGTCAGATCTACATATACAGCAGAAGATTATGCAAAGTTATATATTAAGGAGATAGTGCAGCTACACGGAGTACCAGTTTCTATTATATCTGACCGTGGGGCTCAGTTTACAGCACATTTTTGGAGGTCATTTCAGAGAGGTCTAGGGACTCAGGTGAATCTCAGCACAGCTTTTCATCTACAGACTGATGGACAAGCCGAGCGCACAATTCAGACGCCCGAGGATATGTTACGAGTATGTGTGTTGGATTTTAAAAGAAGTTGGGATCAACATCTACCTCTTATCGAGTTTGCATATAATAACAGTTACCACTCCAGTATCCAGATGGCTCCGTACGAGGCTTTGTATGGGCGTAAGTGCAGATCTCCTATAGGGTGGTTTGATGTTGGAGAATCTGGGTTACATGGGCCAGACCTGGTTCAGCAGGCCATAGAGAAAGTAAAGATTATCTGGGAGAGAATGTTGACAGCTCAGATTCGTCAGAAGTCATATTCTGACATGCGTCGACGAGACTTAGAGTTCAGGATTAATGACTGGGTATTCTTAAAGGTATCACCTATGAAGGGTGTGATGAGGTTTGGCAAGAAAGGCAAGCTTAGCCCACGGTATATTGGGCCTTATAGGATCATTCAGAGAGTGGGCCAAGTAGCTTATGAGTTAGAGTTGCCCTCAGAATTGGAGTCTGTCCATCCGGTTTTTCACGTATCTATGCTACGGAAGTGCATTGGCGATCCTACCCGAGTGGTGCCCACGGATGATGTACAGATTACAGAGGACTTGTCATACGAGGAAATTCCAGTTTCCATCCTAGACCGACAAATCCGCAATCTACGAAATAAGGAGGTAGCTTCCGTAAAGGTTTTATGGAGGAGCAAGAATGTAGAAGAGATGACATGGGAATCAGAGAAAGAAATGAAGTCTAAATACCCCCACCTATTTCAAACTGAAGATATGGCTCGAGATGGGATGCTACAACACAGCTCTATTCAGGCTAGCAGGTCATCAGGTAAGCTTTTATTTTTCACTTTCAATATTTATGATTTACGGTCGGTGAGGCAAATTGCTGCTATTTATAAAGATTGGCCATGTGTGGCATGCATAGTATGTTTTCTGGCTGCGTGCAGGTTGGTTTTAACCTAGTGTACGAAGGATACTCTAGCAAAATTTTCCAAAGTCTCTAAGAGTAAACATTCGAGGACGACTGTTCCCAAGGGGGGAGTGATGTTACACCCTATATTTTCGTACGTAAAAATGCGTCGTAAGAAAACTAGTGTAGGACCAAAAATGAGATAATATTTAAAAGTATATAAATTAAGTTAATCATGTTACCTCTGAGGTTACAAATATTGAAGATCATGAACAACAAGTACAAAGAGGGTTGGACAGTTTAGAAGCTAAAGCAATTAAATAAAACAATGTTTCATCGAAAGTCGACAAGTTGGAAATATTATAACATGTACCTTTGGGGTGAGACTAGGGTGATTAACATGATAAGGAGATTATGTTATGATTTATATTAGTCGTATGACATCCGTGTGTTATGTTTTGATGTCAAGCGAGTTGTGGAACAAAAGTCAATGAAAGTCATCACAAGTTACACTCATAAGTTTTACTGAAACTTTGGGTCAAATATAACTGCGGTTTTCTCCCAATATACTTATAGTTATGGGGTGTCCTACCCATCAAATTAAAGATATATGAGTCTATTTTCCAACGCATTAAAATGTTTGTCAATACGACATTGGAGTAGAAAGATATGGGCATTTGTGCGATACTGCGCAAGCTGCTAGGTGACAAGCAGGTGTGTCACCTACTTGCTTAAATGAGAGCCCAAAAAATGGGCCATTTCGGGTCGTCCAAAGAGGCCTTTTAAAGGCCTATTTTCTTCATATATTAGACTTAAAATAGAGCATAATAACCAGACATAAGTTCTGCAAAGAATCCTCCCAAAAATATCCCACAAACCCTAATTGATTTTCTCTCCCTTTCAAGTTCTAATTGGAGGTAAAACCTAGAGTTTGAAGAACCAAGATAGGAGCTGAGTTATCCAAAAAATAAGGTGAGTTTACTGCTCTCTTTCATCCAATTTTTTCTGCTGTAAATTCATGGTAAGTTGTTCTATACTTGTAAGAACTCACGGGACGGTGATCGGAAGCCGTGAGTTCGAGTTATTCACTTGTAGCGGACTGTTTTGTGGACTGTTTTGTGTTGCTGTTGGGCTATGTGTTTTACTACTGTTTTGTGGAGTTTTGGAGGAGGAAGGGGGTGTAGAAACACCATATAAATGTATGGTGATTGGCTGGTCGTTCTTCATAACATTTCCAGGTCGTTTGACACTACTACGGTGGTCGTTTTGTGTATGAAGAGATTGGGGTGTGTTGGGCTGTTTTGTAGTATTTGATGGTGTATATAGGGCTGGAAAATGATGTATATATATATTGTTATTGTTCTGTTCTTGTATTATTGGTGTTATCTTGAATTTGGAGGAAGTAAGGATTATAGGGGAGATGTTGCCCGTTTTAATACAAAATAAGTTTGTCGTTCGTTGTGCGATAGTTGTACCTTTCGTAACTTAACGATAGTATTATTATCATTCTTGTAGATTAAGGTGCAAAGAGGTGATTTCAACTTGGTAATTGGAAAGATTGTGATAAGGTATGTTAAGGCTAAGCCCTTTCTTCATTTTGGCATGATCTCGTAGCTACATGTGTTAATAATGAGACATAAAGAGAAGTTCGTATTCATGAATTCATTCACATTATTCTAGTCTCATAAGTTACAATATTATTCCTTATCGGGACTTCATATTTAGTTTAGTTTTGTCTTTATTCAGTCAAGAAAGCAGAGGGTCTATATATACATATACAGTATTACACTATTTTGCCCACCATCGAGCTATAATCAGTGGGCAGGCCCCTATTGGGCAACCTCTGATCAGATGGTAAGTTACATATACCGAGCCTACTGTGGCCGAGCGCCTATGAGCAAACCCAGGATGGCCGAGATACAAAGCCCAGTATGGCCGAGCGCCTATGAGCGAGCCTACTACGGCCGAGCATTTACACGTACCGAGCCTTATAGGGCCGGAAATTTATTTTACTTACTATATTGAAGGAGTTTAGTCACTATTAGCAGGTAAGTATATCTCCAGATCATCTTTGACTCCCAGTTACTTCCAGTTATTATATTATCAGTTCAGTTTCGATTTTCAGTTATGTTATTGCCTTACATACTCGGTACATTATTTCGTACTGACGTCCCTTTTCTGGGGACACTGCATTTCATGCATGCAGGTTCAGATAGACAGATGAGCAGACCTCCTCAGTAGGTGTTTCCAGAGTTTAGCCTGACCGGTAAGCTCCACATCCTTCGGAGTTATCGGGTCTAAGTTTTTGTGTGCATCTTATGTATGTATTTATATATAGAATATGGGTAGGTCGAGGCCCTGTTCCGATCACAATATATCTCTCAGTTGAGGCTTGTAGACATATCCTGTTGGTTAGTGCAGTATGTTGGATTTGTAGGCCTGGTATGTATAATTTGGTGGTTTGTCAGCTGTAGTAGCTATGACGGCATTGTCGGCCTAGCTTTATATTGATGTTTAGTTAGCGCTAGTTTCCATTCAGTTTATATTTTGCTTCGCAAATTGACTTGTAAGGTGGCCCCATGGCCAAAGTATGACATTATATGTTCAAAGTCCCTTAGTCGCAATTTGGTATGCTAGGTTAGGTGAGGCACCGGGTGCTGGTCTCGCTCCTAGGTTCGGGGCGTGACACAGGATTAATGACTGGGTATTCTTAAAGGTATCACCTATGAAGGGCGTGATGAGGTTTGGCAAGAAAGGCAAGCTTAGCCCACGGTATATTGGGTCTTATAGGATCATTCGGAGAGTGGGCCAAGTAGCTTATGAGTTAGAGTTGCCCTCAGAATTGGAGTCTGTCCATTCGGTTTTTCACGTATCTATGCTACGGAAGTGCATTGGCGATCCTACCTAGTGGTGCCCACGGATGATGTACAGATTACAGAGGACTTGTCATACGAGGAAATTCCAGTTGCCATCCTAGACCGACAAATCCGCAATCTACGAAATAAGGAGGTAGCTTCTGTAAAGGTTTTATGGAGGAGCAAGAATGTAGAAGAGATGACGTGGGAATCGGAGGAAGAAATGAAGTCTAAATACCCCCACCTATTTCAAACTGAAGATATGGCTCGAGATGGGATGCTACAACACAGCTCTATTCAGGCTCGCAGGTCATCAGGTAAGCTTTTATTTTTCACTTTTAGTATTTATGATTTACGGTCGGTGAGGCAAAGTGTTGCTATTTATAAACATTGGCCGTGTGTGGCATACACAGTATGTTTTCTGGCTATGTGCTGGTTGGTTTTAACCTAGTGTACGAAGGATACTCTGGCAAAATTTTCCAAAGTCTCTAAGAGTAAACATTCGAGGACGAATGTTCCCAAGGGGGGAATGATGTTACACCCTATATTTTCGTACGTAAAAATGCATCGTAAGCAAACTAATGTAGGATCAAAAATGAGATAATATTTAAAAGTATATAAACTAATTTAATCATGTTACCTATGAGGTTACAAATATTGAAGATCATGAACAACAAGTACAAAGAGGGTTGGACGGTTCAGAAGCTAAAGCAATTGAAGAAAATAATGTTTCGTCGAAAGTCAACAAGTTGGGAATGTTATAACATGTACCTTTGGGGTGAGACTAGGGTGCTTAACATGACAAGGAGATTATTTTATGATTTATATTAGTCGTATGACATCCGTGTGTTATGTTTTGAAGTCAAGCGAGTTGTGGAACAAAAGTCGATGAAAGTCATCACAAGTTACATTCACAAGTTTTACTGAAACTTTGGGTCAAATATAACTGCGGTTTTCTCCCAATATACTTATAGTTATGGGGTGTCCTACCCATCAAATTAAAGATATATGAGTCTATTTTCCAACGCATTAAAATGTTTGTCAATACGACATTGGAGTAGAAAGATATGAGCATTTGTGCGATACTGCGCAAGCTGCTAGGTGACAAGCAGGTGTGTCACCTACTTGCTTAAATGAGAGCCCAAAAAATGGGCCATTTTGGGTCGTCCAAAGAGACCTTTTAAAGGCCTATTTTCTTCATATATTAGACTTAAAATAGAGCATAATAACCAGACATAAGCTCTGCAAAAAAAAAATCCTCCCAAAAATTTCCCACAAACCCTAATTGATTTTCTCTCCCTTTCAAGTTCTAATTGGAGGTAAAACCTAGAGTTTGAAGAACCAAGATAGGAGCTGAGTTATACAAAAAATAAGGTGAGTTTACTGCTCTCTTTCATCCAATTTTTCTTCTATAAATTCATGGTAAGTCGTTCTATACTTGTAAGAACTCACGGGACGGTTATCGGAAGCCGTGAGTTCGAGTTATTCACTTGTAGCGGACTGTTTTGTGGACCGTTTTGTGTTGCTGTTGGGCTGCGTGTTTTACTACTGTTTTGTTGATTTTTGGAGAAGGAAGGGGGTTTATAAACACCATATAAATGTAGGGTGGTTGGTTGGTCGTTCGTCATAACATTTTCGGGTCGTTTGACACTACTACGATGGTCGTTTTGTGTATGAAGAGATTGGGGTGTGTTGGGCTGTTTTGTAGTATTTGATGGTGTATATAGGGCTGGAAAATGATGTATATATGTTGTTATTGTTCTGTTCTTGTATTGTTGGTATTATCATGAATTTGGAGGAAGTAAGGATTATAGGGGAGATGCTGCCCGTTTTAATACAAAATAAGTTTGTCGTACGTTGTGCGATAGTTGTACCTTTCGTAACTTAACGATAGTATTATTATCATTCTTGTAGATTAAGGTGCGAAGAGGTGAGTTCAACTTGGTGATTAGAAAGATTGTGATAAGGTATGTTAAGGCTAAGCCCTTCCTTCATTTTGGCATGATCTCGTAGCTACATGTGTTAATAATGAGACATAAAGAGAAGTTCGTATTCATGAATTCATTCACATTATTCTAGTCTCATAAGTGACAATATTATTCCTTATCGGGACTTCATATTTAGTTTAGTTTTGTCTTTATTCAGTCAAGAGAGAAGAGAGTCTATATATATATATATACAGTATTACACTATTTTCACCACCATCGAGCCATAATCGGTGGGCAGGCCCCTATTGGGCAACCTCTGATCAGATGGTAAGTTATATATACCGAGCCTGCTGTGGCCGAGCGTCTATGAGCGTGCCCAGAATGGCCGAGATACAGAGCCCAGTATGGCCGAGCACCTATGAGCGAGCCTACTACGGCCGAGCATTTACACGTACCGAGCCTTATAGGGCCGGACATTTATTTTACTTACTATATTGAAGGAGTTTAGTCACTATCAGCAGGTAAGTATATCTCCAGATCATCTTTGACTCCCAGTTACTTTTAGTTATTATATTATCAGTTCAGTTTTGATTTTCAGTTATGTTATTGCCTTACATACTCGGTATATTATTTCGTACTGACGTCCCTTTTCCGGGGACGCTACATTTCATGCATGCAGGTTCAGATAGACAGACGAGTAGACCTCCTCAGTAGGTGTTTCCAGAGTTTAGCCTGATCGGTAAGCTCTACATCCTTCGGAGTTATCGGGTCTAGGTTTTTGTGTGCATCTTATGTATGTATTTATATATATAATATGGGTAGGTCGGGGCCCTGTTCCGATCATAATATATCTATCAGTAGAGGCTTGTAGACATATCCTGTTGGTTAGTGCAGTATGTTGGGTTTGTAGGCCTGGTATGTATAATTTGGTGGTTTGTCAGCTGTAGTAGCTATGACGGCCTTTTCAATCTAGCTTTATATTGATGTTTAGTTAGCGCTAGTTTCCATTCAGTTTTATATTTTGCTTCGCAAATTATCTTACAAGGTGGCCCCATGGCCAAAGTATGACATTATGTGTTCAGAGTCCCTTAGTCGCAATTTGGTATGCTAGGTTAGGTGAGGCACCGGGTGCTTGTCTCGCTCCTAGGTTCGGGGCGTGACAAGAATATATAGTAGAAGGGAAAATTGCAGCAGCTTTTTAAGTCCAACTTTTGATCCGTTAACCATCCGAAACTCACCCGTGGCCCTCGGGACCTCAACCAAATATACCAACAAGTCCTAAAACATCATACGAACTTAGTCGAACCTCTAAATCACATCAAACAACGCTAAAACATTGATTCATACCCCAATTCAAGCTTAATGAAACTAAGAGTTTTCAACTTCTACTTTTGATTTCGAAACCTATCAAATCAACTCCGATTGACCTTAAATTTTACACACAAGTCATAAATTATATAACGGAGCTATGAAAATTTTCGGAACTGGATTCCGACTCCGGTATCAAAAAGTCAACTCATCGGTCAAACTTCCAGACTTAAATTCTTGTTTTTTAGCCATTTCAAGCCCAATTTAACCTAAATGTTTCCTCTGAAAATTCCTCAAATATTTCCCTCAATCCGAGCTCTCAAAGTCCCAAAATGAAATGAAATTTAACACATTCTCTCTAGAATTATTTCTCTCAAATTTTTGTCGTCACTGTAGCAGTGAACAATGCCAAACAGTACCGTGAACAGTGACTTCGTCACTGTTCATCGCGGACAAAGCTGGAGCTTTAGGCTTCACTGGCCATAATGGCCGGCGACCAACCAGCTTTTCTGGCTGGTCTGCCCTTCCCCAGTGTTGCACAATAACATAAAACAACTAACTCCAACCCAGCTCCTCTAGATTACTCGAAGATTTTGAAACCAAATTCTTTAAATCCTCCAGCGATGGCTACTACTGCAGCTTCAATTCAACCCATTCCAATGCGACGAGCAGTGTATTTGAATGGCCAACAAGTGGTTAAATTCACATAGGTAGAAGTATATAGAATGAACGTGATTGAAGGCCTCCAATATGCTGTCGTTGGAAATCTGTCATATGGTTCTCCGGAGATTCACGAGCTTCGCTGAATAATTCCAACTCATTGTGGTATCAAAGGTGAGTCTAATATCGGATTCCTTAGAGATCGTCATGTGTTAATTAGATTAACTCTATGGCAAGATTTCCTCGATTTCGCATCGAAGAGTACGTACTACATCAAAGCCAACTACAAACAAAACTAGCCCGAGTTGCGCAAGAGTAAAAGTTCTTGTCGATTTGTTGGCCGAACTACCTAAAAAGGTGCGATTGGATATTGATGATGAAGCTTCTGGTGGTGTTCGAACAGAATGGGTGAGAATTCAGTATGACATGCTACCAAAATATTGTAAGGAGTGTAAACTACAAGGATATAATGAAACTGAATGTTGGCATTTGCACACCGAGCTTATTGAGAATCGAAGCAGCAAAAAAAGAAATGATCTTGCTGAGTTGAACAACTGGAATTCTGCTACTGATGAACAAGGAAAAACCAAAAATCACATTATCCCTTTAATGATTCTCACGAGTGGAAAAGTAGTCGGGAACGTAGGTGCACAGTGGAAGGAAGTTCGGGATAATCGGGGAACCAATAAAAATAACAAAACCCAGGTACAAGAGCAAACTGGCAATGCAATCATGCCAGTGAATGCTGGTGTACATCAGGTGCACAATAACTTTGCACTGATGGAGGTCGAAGAAGATCAGACAAACAAGGTTCAAACAAGGAATAAATTTGCAGTATTAGAGGAGGAACAAAGTGATATAAACGAGAACAACCAACTGGTTTTGGTGGGGGAAAAACCAATCTTCAGTTCTAAAGATGGTCCTACTCCTTCTGGGATTCAGTCCACAATCGACTGGGTTCATAGAAGGTTTGGGACTAGCAAAGGGGATCTAAAAACTCAATGTGACCACAAACCAATCTTGTCATGCGATTACATCTCAAACTTTTAAAGATTCTGGGCGGATGGAGGATCTTGATGAGGTAAACTCTACAAAGGTCTTATGGAGCAATGTAGTTGAGGTTAAGAATGATCATCTGGGAAAAACAAAGACAATAGAAGACAAGGTGAAGAAGGACAACAATCCAAGCTCACCCGGCGATAGGCTGGCGACGCCAGGCCTAAAGCCAAGCTCACCCGGCGATAGGCTGGCGACACCAGGCCTAAAGCCAGGCTCACCCGGCGATAGGCTGGCCACGCCAGGCCTAAAACCAGATTCACCTGATGAGGAAGCTACAGTAAACCCCAACCTTCATGCCACTGGAGAAATTTTGGCCTATGTAGATGGTGTTCTGGCATATGTCCATGAGCTACAATTCAAGGAGTATGAACAGGTTGATGAGCGGGCAATTGTTCCAAGAGCATCCGGGGAAATAGAGGAAGTGCCTATGGAATCTGGCACTGATCAACTGCCGAAAACTTCAAACAAGTGGCTAGGGAAGGGGATTTATCACCCACAACTAGTGCTAAAGGAGGTTAAAAAACTAAGAAGAATCAGAGTAAAGATCCACCACAACCTTCAAGAATAATGCCCAGGAGGGCAGCTTCTCTATCTAGATGATGATCAAAACATTAATATGGAACATAAGGTCTGTGAATACACAACAGGCCTTTCCTAGGGTGATCAATATGAATAGGGAGCATAATTGTTGTATAGTTGCATTGATGGAGCCTTTTCAAAAGAAGGGACTCATTGAGAGATATAAAAGCAGGTTGAATATGGAGACTGCTTATACAAATATTAATGGGCAAATATGGTTGTTCTTCGATGCAGTTGTGGAATGGGAATTAGTGGAGGATACTAAGCAACAGGTGACTGTGAGAGTGTTTCACCATGACTTGGGGCAGCATATGATGATGACATTTGTTTATGCAAAATGTTCAGCAATTGAGAGGTTGGAGTTGTGGGATCACTTGTATTATTTAGCAAGTGATATGGAATTACCATGGTTGGTAGGAGGGGATTTCAATGTGTTATTGCATGAAGATGAGAAAATAGGTGGACTTCCAGTACACCCTCCTGAATATGAGGATTTTGCATTTTGTGTAAACTCTTGTGGTTTGTTTGAGCAAGGCTACAAAGGTAGTCCATTCACATGGTGGAATGGGAGATCCAATGCTGAGTGTATATTCAAGAGATTGGATAGGATCTTTGTGAATTTTCCATTTCAGAACATGTTGCCAACTATTGAAGTTGAGCATCTAATCAGAACTGGATCAGATCATGCACCATTGCTAATGACATGTGGGGTGCAAACAACCAAGTTTGTCAAGCCTTTCAGATTCTTCAACTTTTGGACAAAGCATGCTACAGTTATGGATGTGGTGAGGCAGAATTGGGAAGCTGACTTCATAGGGGATCCATTTATGATGTTCAAGCAGAAAATCAAGAGGGTGAAGGCAGCACTCTCAAAATGGAATAGGGAAACATTTGGTGATATCTTCAAGCAACTGGCTATTTTGGAGGACATTGTTAGGGTGAAGGAGATGTTATTTGTTATGTGAAATGCATGTGAACGACATATACACGAGGTGACGAGTGTCTATACGTCGTGAAATTTATTATTTTCCTGCTTACTTGAAAAACCATAAATTAATTATTATAATAATTGTTTCTCTCCTATTCTTTGCCAAATATTAATTCTTAAATTCCTGTAATAATTGCTACATGCTTATTTGAATTATGTGCACTAATTGCTACTTGACATTTAGCATATTAAATATTAAACTGTCTATTTTCTCCCTGATTTCCAAAATAAATTATTATTGCCATTGTTTGTTCATAAATGAATTATAATTATTGTGTGTCTTGATGTTTAATAGTTCTCATTGGACGTGGTATTTATTGAAGTAATTTTTATTTACATTATGAGCTATTTAAAGTTATATATATTGGGGGAACGGGTTGCATGCCGCAACGGAAATGAAAGTAAAAGTCAATATTGGGGGATCGGATTGCATGCCACAATAGACTTATTTAAAAGTCAATATTGGGGGATTGGATTGCACGCCGCAATAGACTTATTTAAAAGTCAATATAGGGGGATCGGATTGCACGCCGCAACAGACTTATTTAAAAGTCTCTATATATATACTTGATTGAAATAAATATATGATAGACTTGATTAAAAGGAATATATATATTGGGAGAGCGGGTTATTGATAAAAAGAAATATATATTGGGAGAGCGGGTTGCACGCTGCAACAGAATTGAATGTGAATATATTGTGAGTGCGGGTTGCACGCTGCAACAGAATTGGTTGAAATGATATTGGATTATGATTGCTGAGTTGGCTTCAATTATTATAAATGAGTTACTTGTTTTATTTCTATTATTTGTTGTTGTCATTAATATTGTGTACAGGTTAATGTAAGTGAACCGCCTTAGCCTCGTCACTACTTCGTCGAGGTTAGGCTCAGCACTTACCAGTACATGGGGTGGGTTGTACTGATACTACACTCTTCACTTCTTGTGCAGATTTTGGAGTTGGTCCCAGTGGCGTACCATAGACTTGCTCGGATTTCATCTACCAGAGGAGACTTGAGGTATAACTGCATGGCGTCCGCAGTTCTGAAGTCCCCGTCTATTTTACTTTAGCTTTGTGTTTATTTCCAGACAACTTTATTTTATTCAGACCTTTATTTATATTTATTCTAGAAGTTCATGCACTTGTGACACCAATTCTGGGATGGCATTTAGACACCGTTATTTTTATGGGTTATTTCACTATATTTTAAGCTTTACTTCCGCATTTGTTTCTTTGATTATTAATAATTTAAAGATTGTTTAAAAATATTTTAATATTATTTTAACGTTGGCTTGCCTAGCAAGTAAAATGTTAGGCGCCATCATGGTCCGAAGGTGGAAATTTCTGGTCGTGATAGTTGGTATCAGAGCACTAGGTTACATAGGTCTCACGAATCACGAGCAAGCTTAGTAGAGTCTAAAGGATCGGTACAGAGACATATGTACTTATCTCTTAGAGGCTATGAAGTTTAGGAACAATATCACTTCTTTCTTATTTTGTCGTACGATTTTATTCTATCATCGATGCTTGAACCATTCTATTCTTATTCTCTCGCAGATCGTGAGAACACATAATACCTTTACCGATGGATAGGGACCAGAACCCCCTGTAGCAACTATGGCTAGGGATAGAGGTCGAGGTCGAGGTCGTGCTAGAGGCCGAGGTAGAGCTCAGTCCAGAGCTCGAGCAGCTGCACCTGTTGTAGAACCTCAGGTGGACCTTCAGGAGGAGGTTCCACATCAGAATGTACCAGCTGGACCAGTTCAGGTCCCAGAAGGATTCATAACCACTCCAGTCTTATGGAGGGCGTGGCATGGGTATAGTTGAGATCAATGGGGTCGATTTTGCTGTATTTCAGATGACGGGTTCCACCAAGAGGTTGTGGGGACATTATACATTGACCTAACTAGTAGGATCGCCTGCACTTACATGGGAGCAGTTCTCTCAGCTATTTCTGGAAAAGTTCTTCCCTATCACACTACCGTGACTCCCTGAAGCACTGGAGTTACTACCGTGGTTATCCGGCACATCTGGGTCAGCTTCAGCTTCAGCAGCCACGGCATCAGGATGGGTGTTATGAGTGTTGAAACATTAGTCACATCAGGAGGTATTGCCCTAGATTGGCGAATAACAGATCTCGACAAGATTCTCATGCCATCATACCGGCACCGGTTGCTTCACCTCCTGCTCAGCCAACTAGAGGTAGGGGTCATGCAGCTAGAGGGGGAGGTCAAGCCATTAGAGGTGGAGGTCAGGACATTAGAGGTGGAGGTCAGACCGTTAGAGGTGGAGGCCAGCCAGTTAGAGGCCGTCCCAGAGACACAGTTCAGAGTGGTGGGGCCCAGCCCCAATTTTATGCTTTTCCGGCTAGGCCTGAGGCCGAGTCATCTGATGTCGTGATCACAAGTATTATTCCAGTTTTTCATAGAGATGCTTCAGTTCTATTTGATCCAGGATCTACTTATTCCTATGTGTCCTCCTATTTTGCTTCATATTTGGTTGTGCCTTGTAATTCTCTGAGTGCTTCTGTGTGTGTATCTACACCCGTATGAGACGCTGTTATAGTAGATCATGTCTATCGTTCATGTGTGGTTACTATTGGTAATCTTGAGACTAGTGTGGATCTTCTACTTCTTGATATGGTAGATTTTGATGTCATCTTGGGTATGGATTGGCTGTCACATTATCATGCTATATTGGATTGTCATGCCGAGACAATGACTCTAGCCATGCCGGGGTTACCTCAACTAAAGTGGAAAGGAACTCCTGATCATTCTGCCAGCAGGGTTATTTCTATATGAAAGCTCGACGTATGGTAGAGAAAGGGTGTCTAGCCTATTTGGCTTATATTCGCGATCCCAGTGCTAATGTTCCTTCTATGGACTCAGTACCAGTTGTTCGTAAATTTCAAGAAGTATTTCCTGCAGATTTACTGGGGATGCCACCCGATAAAGATATTGACTTCTGTATTGATTTGGCTCCGGGCACTCAACCCATTTCTATTCCACCATACTGTATGGCCCTGCCAGAGTTGAAAGAATTGAAAGAGCAGTTACAAGACTTACTTGATCAGGGATTCATTAGACCTAGTGTCTCGCCCTGGGGTGCACCAGTATTATTTGTAAAGAAGAAAGACGGCTCTATGCGGATGTGTATAAATTATCGGCAGTTGAACAAAGCCACTATCAAAAACAAATATCCGCTGCCAAGAATTGCTGACTTATTTGATCAGCTTCATGGTGCCAAGGTATTTTTGAAGATCGATTTAAGGTCTGGTTACCATCAGTTGATGATTACGGCATCTGATGTCCCTAAAACAGCTTTTCAAACTCGGTATGGGCATTACAAATTCCTAGTGATGTCATTTGGGTTGACAAATGCCCCAACAACATTTATAGATTTGATGAATCGGGTGTTCAAGCCTTATTTGGATTCTTTTGTGGTTGTATTCATTGATGATATCTTGATTTACTCCAGCAGTCGAGAGGAACATGAGCAACATCTTAGAAGTGTGCTTCTCACCTTGAAGAATAATCAGTTATATGCCAAGGTTTCAAAATATGAGTTTTGGTTAAACTCAGTTGCCCTTTTGGGGCATGTTGTATCGGCAAAAGGCATAAAGGTGAATCCCAAGAAGATTGAGGCTGTTCAGAATTGGCCTAGACCTACTTCAGTTACAGAGATCCGGAGTTTCCTGGTTTTAGCAGGTTATTATCGTCGGTTCGTGGAAGGGTTTTCATCTATAGCAAGCCCATTGACCAGATTAACCCAGAAAGGTGTCCCATTCAGATGGTAAGACGAGTGTGAGTTGAGTTTTCAGAAGCTCAAGACCGCTTTGACTACGGTGCCAGTGTTGGTATTACCTACAGGTTCAGGATCGTATACGGTGTATTGTGACGCATTTCACATTGGACTTGGTACAGTATTAATGCAAGATGGCGAGGTAATTACATATGCTTCGCGGCTGTTGAAAGTTCACGAGAAGAATTATCCTGTTCATGACTTAGAATTGGCAGCCATTGCTCATGCGTTGAAGATTTGGAGGCATTACCTTTACGTTGTCTCGTGTGAGGTATTTTTTAATCATCGTAGCCTTCAGTATCTGTTCAAACAAAAGGATATTAATTTGAGGCAGAGAAAATGGTTGGAGTTGTTGAAAGACTATGATATCACCATTTTGTATCACCCCGGAAAGGCCAATGTGGTGGCCGATGCTTTGAGTAGAAAGGTTGTGAGTGTGGGCAGTCTTGCGTATATTCCGGTTGGTGAGAGGCCATTAGCTGCAGATGTTCATACTTTGGCTAATCAGTTTGTGAGGTTAGATGTTTCAGAACCCAGTCGGGTTCTAGCTTGCACAGTCGCTCGGTCTTCTTTATATGAGCACATCCGAGAGAGGCAGTTTGATGATCCTCATTTACTTGTCCTTAAGGACACGGTGCGGCACGGTGATTCCAAACATGTTGTTGTGGGGGAAGATGGGGTTCTGCGAATGCAGGGTCGTATTTGTGTGCCTAATGTGGATGGGCTTAGTGAATTTATTCTTGTAAAAGCACACAGTTCCAGGTATTCTATTCATCCAGGTACCGCTAAAATGTATCATGATTTGCGGCAACATTATTGGTGGAGGAGAATGAAAAGGGATATAGTTGCATACTTAGTTAGGTGTCTGAATTGTCAGCAAGTTAAGTACGAGCATCAGAGACCTGGTGGTTTGCTTCAGAAGTTAGAAATTCCTGAGTGGAAGTGGGAGCGTATCACTATGGATTTTGTTGTTGGGCTCCCACGGACTCAGAGAAAATTTGACACAGTTTGGGTCATTGTGGATAGGTTGACCAAGTCAACATATTTCCTTCCAGTAGCAGTTACCTATTCTTCAGAGAGGTTAGCTGAAATCTACATTCGTGAGATTGTCCCCCTTCACGGTGTGCCCGTGTCTATTATTTCAGATCGAGGTACGCAATTTACCTCACATTTCTGAAGGGCTGTACAACATGAGTTAGGCATGCAGGTGGAGTTGATTTCAGCATTTCATCCGCAAATAGACGGATAGTCAGAGCGCACTATTCTGATATTGGAAGATATGCTCTGCGCTTGTGTTATAGACTTTGGAGGTTGTTGGGATCATTTCTTGCCACTTGCGGAGTTTTCTTATAATAATAGCTACCGATCGAGCATTCAGATGGCTCCATATGAGGCATTATACGGAAGGCAATGCCGATCGCCAGTTAGTATGTTTGAACCGGGAGAGGCTCGGTTGTTGGGTACCAATTTGGTACAGGATGGCTTGGATAAGGTCAAGATTATTCAGGATCGACTTCACACAACTTAGTCTAAGCAAAAGGGTTATGCCAACCGTAAAGTTCGTGATATTGCATTCATGGTTGGAGAAAGAATATTGCTCCAGGTTTCACCTATGAAAGGTGTAATGAGATTCGAAAAGAAGGGCAAGTTGAGCCCTAGGTATATCGGACCCTTTGATATTCTTGAAAGGGTGGGTGAAGTAGCCTACAGGCTTGTATTACAACCTAGTTTATCAGCGGTTCATCCAGTGTTCCATATGTCTATGCTCCGAAAATATCATGGTGATCCGTCCCATGTGTTAGATTTCAGCTAAGTCCAATTGGACAAAGATTTGACTTACGAGGAGGAGCCGGTGGCTTTTCTAGCCCGGCAGGTCCGATAATTGAGGTCTAAGAGTTATCCTTCAGTTCAGGTGTAATGAAGAGGACAGCCGGTAGAGGCATCTACCTGGGAGTCCGAGTCGGACATGCAGAGTAAATATCCACACCTTCTCTCCGGCTCAAGTATTTTTTTCTAATTCCGTTCGAGGACGAACATTTGTTTTAGAGGTGGAGAATGTGATGACCCAAAATGTCATCTTTAAATTTAATAAGTAATTCTGTGTTCTAAGACCTCGAAAAGCACCATTTATCATTCCCCGACTTGCGTGTGCAGTCCGTAAAATTTTCCGAAAATTTTTCATGTGAAAAATGGATTAAAATGTGAAATAAAGTTTTAAAACTCAACTGAGTTGACTTTGGTTAACATTTTTAGCAAACAGACCCTGATCAGTGTTTTGACAGTTCCGGTAGCTCTGTATCGTGATTTGGGACTTGGGCGTATGCCCAGAATTTAATTTGGAGGTCCCTACCTCAAGATTTGACCATTTAACGGAACTAGCAATTTAAAGGCTAAAGATTCCAAGTTTGACCACGGGGTTGAATTTTTCATATCGAAGCTGGAATCCGATTCTGGAAATTTGAACAGCTCCGTTATGTCATTTATGACTTGTGTGCCAAATTTGAAGTCATTCGGGATTCATTTAATATGTTTTGGCACGAGGTTTGCAAATTGAAAAACTCAAAGTTTGATTCAGGGTGTGAATTGTAATTTCAGCGTTGTTTGACGTGATACGAGACCCCGAGTAAGTTCGCAGATGCGCACCAAATGACGTAGATGCGGGACTGGGCTGGCCTGGGATCTTCGCAGGTGCGGCTATTTTGCGCAGAAGCAGATGTCGCAGGTGCGACACGAGTGTCTGCAGATGCGGAACTTCACCTGGCATCCTAGCATTGCAAATGCGAGCTTTGTCTTGCAAATGCGAGTCCGCAAAATGTGGAACTTTTATCCGCAGATGCAAAAATGACTGGGTAGAGCCCATAAATTCGGAAGTCACCATTTTTACTCATTTTTTAGTTTCAAGTCTCGGATTGGGCGATTTTAAGGGGGATTTTCATGACTTTGAATTGGGTAAGTGTTCTTTAACCAAAAGTGATTATATTTTACGAATCCATGTCTATATTCATCATTTATATCGGATTTAGATGGAAGAAATTGGATTTTTTATAAAATCTTTCAAAAATGATAAGTTAAGATTTGAAGGTCCATTTGATATCGGATTTGGAAAATGTTTGTATGGTTGAACTTGTATCGGAACGGGCATTTGGATTTCGCGAGTTTTTTCGGGATTTGAGACGTGGGTCCCACTGCCGAATATTTTAATGAATTTCAGATTTTTATCCGATAAATTTTTAAATTCATATGATTAGTATTGAATATATCAAATTGTTTGTGAATAGATTTGAAGCTTTCGGAGACAAATTTAAAAGCAAAAGCTGTGGTTGAATAATTGATTGGAATTTGCAAAGCGAGGTAAGTGTCGTGGTTAACCTTGACTTGAGCGAATAGAACCCTTAAATTATTTGTTATGTGAAATGTATGTGAACGACGTATACGCGAGGTGACGAGTGTCTATACGTCGTAAAATTTATTGTTTGCCTTCTTACTTGAAAAACCATAAATTATTTTAAACCAAAAATTAATTGTTATAATAATTGTTTCTCTCCTATTCTTGCCAAATATTAATTCTTAAATTCCTGTAATAATTGCTACATGCTTATTTGAATTATGTGCACTAATTGATACTTGGCATTTAGCATATTAAATATTAAACTATCTATTTTCTCCCTGATTTCCAAAATAAATTGTTATTTCCATTGTTTGTTCATAAATAAATTATAATTATTGTGTGCCTTGATGTTTAATAGTTCTCATTGGACGTGGTATTTGTTGGAGTAATTTTTATTTACATTATGAGCTGATTAAAGTTATATATATTGGGGGAACGGGTTGTACGCTGCAACGAAAATGAAAGTAAAAGTCAATATTGGGGGATCGGATTGCACGCCGCAATAGACTTATTTAAAAGTCAATATTGGGGGATCGGATTGCACGCCGCAACAGACTTATTTAAAAGTCTATATATATACTTGATTGAAATAAATATATGACAGACTTGATTAAAAGGAATATATATATTGGGAGAGCGGGTTGCACGCTGCAACAGAATTAAATGTGAATATATAGATAGATAGAGAGAGCGGGTTGCACGCTACAATAAAATTAAATGTGAATATATTATGAGAGCGGGTTGCACGCTGCAAGAAAATTGGTTGAAATGATAATGGATTATGACTGCTGAGTTGGCTTCAATTATTATAAATGAGTTACCTATTTTATTTCTATTATTTGTTGTTGTCATTAATATTGCGTACAGGTTAATGTAAGTGAACCGTCTTAGCCTTGTCACTACTTCGTTGAGGTTAGGCTCAACACTTACCAGTACATGGGGTCGGTTGTACTGATACTACACTCTGGACTTCTTGTGCAGATTTTGGAGTTGGTCCCAGCGGCGTACCATAGACTTGCTCGGATTTCATCTACCAGAGGAGACTTGAGGTATATTTCCAGACAGTTTTATTTTATTCAGACCTTTATTTGTATTTATTCTAGAAGCTCGTGCACTTGTGACACCAATTCTGGGATGGTATTTAGACACCGTTGTTTTTATGGGTTTTCACTATATTCCAAACTTTGCTTCCGCATTTGTTTCTTTGATTATTAATAATTTAAAGATTGTTTAAAAATTGGTTAATATTATTCTAAAGTTGGCTTGCCTAGCAACTGAAATGTTAGGCGCCATCACGGTCTGAAGGAGGGAATTTCGGGTCGTGACAATAAATTTTTACTTTCCTTTATTCTCTAAGTTCATCAATTAACTCTAAGCAAGTAACAAGACATTTTTCTAAGTTTTCTCTCTCTAGGTTGGTATATGCTGGTTTTGGACAAAACTTATGTCAACAAACATTTTTTAATTTTGTACTTTTGAGTACTTTAATTAAGAATATTACCGTCTATGACTCTATGCACTAGTTAGTTTTCAAACCAAATAAATCGAAGTTACAGAACCGAATAAACCGAAACCAAAAGGAGAAAAATCGAACCATATCGAATTTAATTAGGTACGGTATTGGTATAGCATTTTACGAAACCGAATATCGAAAATACCAAATCGAAATGTCTAAATACAGTACCGTATCGACCGACGAACACCCCTACATTGTTGTGTTATCATAGTCAAAATCAACATTTTTGGCATAATAATATATAGTGCATCCATGCATATATAAATCTTGATTGTTGAGCCAATTAGCTCGATCAAGAGCAGCAAATACAACAACAACATATCCAGTATAATTTCACAAATGGCGAGCAACACATAAGTAAATAAAATTGTACTCTATCTAACGATTTATACTTATATGAAGTATAGTCACACAACTTAACAGTTAACATAATAGTATTTATTAGAGCACACCTCGATTATGGATTAAAATCTCACTACCACCCTTCATCAAGATAGAATTTTAACGTGTTTGGCCTATCAAAATGAATCAGACTCGTGCATAGAGGAGCTTGTTGAAGATATAATAAAATAATAAAATCAATAATAATTATTTTCTCAAACATATTATACATTTAGGAAGGGAATCAATATAACATGCAATCAATTATTTCCTAGAAAATCTCTTTTTCCTTCGCTACCTTTTCAAGCTATAGGCCCAACAAAACTGAGTTGTCCTGGAACGGGAAAAAAAATTCACCAATAGACACTTTTCACCCTCTATAATTTGAAAATTAGTCATTATTTTAGATTTTCAAATTATACAATTGAAATTCCAAGATATTGTTTACCCGTAAAACGGTACAGTTGAATTTATACATGATTTCTAGATAGATGAATTAATTTGATCATGAAATAATAGATGAATTAGATAAAAATATAATACTTAGCCTTGAGATGGAGACGAAATAGCATAAATAGTAGTTCTGGGAGCAAGGCTTCCGGGTACAACAACAATGATATCAAAAAATAAGAAGATAAAATTATATTAAGCTTTGAATAGAGTGTAGCATATGTTTTCATGAAATTTTGCGTCCTTTACAGTGATATAGAGCTCACTATTTATAGTTGCACCTAGGGAACAAGGTCCTAGGATCAATTCCTTCTTTAATGTCAATTATGAGGGCCACTGATGAATGTATAACGACGGGCAGTGAATTCCATATTTCTTGTAACATTCAATGTATTTAATGTTGTAGAATATTCTTCATTAAATGCTACCAGGTGGAAGGCAATTATTTCATCTTTATGCGTATCATTCTCTCAGGTAACAGACTGGATCGTTGCCTTCGGTTTCAGCTATCTTTTGGCTTCGGCTCCACGTGTCGCTTCCTCATGCGATCATTTAATATAACATATTTTACCCTATATAGATAGTACCCCTCCTTTTCGGTGACTTAACTATGTGTCACCGGAAAGTTGGTAGAAACATTATTTTTGGCGGGAAATTTACTAACCCCCTCTGAAAAGTTTATGACGGTTGATTAGACACACGTCTCTCCGCATTTAATGCCCCGAATACGCGTCATCCCATGATTTAGCATCACTTTTGCCGATTATCGAGGTAATTATTGCCACACGTTTAGCCGCTTATACCTTTACTTATACGCATCAACCTCCTTCATTTACACTTAATAATACTCAAAAAGTTCTTAGAATTTCTTTACTCAACTCATACTTCGACTTTAATCTTTCTTTAGCTTCCTTCTTTGAGAGAAAAACCCTTTTTCTGATAAAAAATGACCTCTTCTTCAAGAAACCGTAGTTCTTCAAAGAACAAAGGTAAAACTGATGATGCTTCTCCCCTTACGGTGAGTACCATCATCCCAAAGAATCTGATTACCACTAAAGAGTTTGAAGAGAAATACCCTTCTGCTCACCCTCATACGTGGGTTGTTAGCGTATACCCTTCTTCTATCCGCCCTTCCAGTATCCCTGCTGTGAAGGAAGACTGCCACTAGCAAGATTTGGATATTATCACTCAGGACCTGGCTCGGCACTCTTGGGGGAGTTTGAGATGGTGCAAAATGCCAACACCAGTTTCCGGATCCCAGCTGGTGCCCCCGGTACTGTGAGATTGAGTATCGGGTCCCAACCATCTTCAGTTGATGAGCAACCAACACCCAACACTACTCTTGCCGAAGCCGCTTCTTATCTTTCAATGCCATCAGCTTCATCTCCCTCTTCACCGACTCTTCCACCAGTAACTTCTTCATCATCCCCACCGGCCGCATCTATACGAGAAGAGGATGTTCCTCTCCCCCAGTCCCCAGTTCATGGGAACTTGGGGCAAAATTATGCCGGCCCCCAAAGGATCTGCAAAAAAAGGAGGAGCGTTACTCTTTCGGTCTCTACCGGATGCAATCTACTGTCCCAACCTGTGGAACTTGCTAATTATCTGAAGCCTCTGGCTTGAGAAAACGATTGGGAAAAGATACAAGCTCTATCGAGAGAGTGCTTGTTGAACAATGCTATGCACAATGCCGCAGCGGTATATTCTTCATTTCCTTTGTTATCTCTTCTATTTTTGATTTAGTAGTATTTTGAGTTTGCCTTTTTTGTTTCACATGCCAATTTCCTTGCTTCCGAGGGTCTCCAAAGGTTGATTCGAGATAAGGAACAACTTTCCTCCGAGCGTTATCAACTTTTGGCCGAGCGCGACCAAACTGTTACTCGCCTCTCAGAACTGGAAGCCAAAGCTGCTGAGGCTGCTGTGTTAGAGGCTCGTTTGCAGTAAAGCGAGCAAGAAGCAGAGACCCTTAGCCAATAGATCGCCCTGCTGAGGGTTCAATTTGAAGAGTCTAGGGCATAATGGGCTGAAGCCCATAGTGTCGTTATTGCTACATCCGATCGCTAGGCTTCTTCCGCAGAAAGATTAAATAGTTTGGAGGCGGCCTTGAACTCCAAAATGGAAGAGCTTGTTGCTGTTGGGGTGAAATATGCCCAATTGGAGGAGAAGTATAAGAGGACCATTGAGCATAATAGACTTTTCAGCTCTACTGTCCGTGATCTAGATGTTAGCCTCCGGTCTGTTAGATCTGCACGGGAAAATCTTTTTGCCGAGGTTGACCAACTTAAAGAAGAACTCAAGCACAAAGCGGCTTCCCTCATTTTTGAAACAATATATGTTATGTACTGCATGAGGAGAAAAACCTTGGAAGAGGCTAAAGCGGGTGTCATTGATTTTGATTCTGAAATCACTAAAGCCCGTGAGCTGGAGTCAACTGCTAAAAGGGGTGTTCCGGCATGCTTCTAGTTCTTCTGGTTCCGGTTTCAAATTCTCGGGAACTGAAGAGGAACCGGAAGGCGAAGATGTTGAAGGTTAGAATGATGAAGATCAAGATATCAAGCCGGCGGCTGATCTACCCACTTCTCCTACGGGCATGGATGCTTCTCTTCCTCCGAGTTCCGGAGATGCAGTAGCATAGCTATTCATTTCTTTTCCCAACTTTTGTACTTGTGCCATTTTGGAACATTCATTGTAAATAAAAACACATTTTGCTCAAGTACTACACGAGTGTTTTTGCGTTCTTTTGTTTGAACATTTATGCATGTTTAATCTTTGCATCCTATCTCGTTTAAGTGTTTTATCCAAGTTTACTATTTGCGTCTGATTATGCAAGGCTTTGGGTGTATTTTCTCCCAAAAGCATTTGGATTTAGGGCACAAGTTCTTTAGAAATCAACCCTTTATCGTGAGGGTTTTCATAAGAGAGGGTCCTCTTATGCTTATGGTGCTCTTGAAGAGAACGTCTCATGTTCATTATGGCACTAGCATTTGAAGTATTTGTTTAACTTTCAAATGACAGAATCAATTCATCGTTCAGACAAGAAATAAGATAGGAATAAAAGGACTTTACTTTATTCCTACTATTTTCAAAAAGTACATAAGCATCCGTTATGCTAAAAGTAAATTTCCATTTCTTGTGGCTAACTTGTACAACTTGTTTCTACGGGGCTGGCCGCGCACTTCCCGGTCCCGATGATATAACTATGCTTCTGGGTTTCGTATACCGATCGGAGCGGCAGTCGATGTAGTTGTATCCTCATATCACCCCCTAATAAGTGGGGATTTTGACTACTTATTAGCGCCTTTTAGTGTTCGTTTTAGTCCAAAAGCGCTTAATTGTGTTCCCGAAAACTAATGAAATGTACTTAATTGCAGGAATATTGGAAGATGAGCTCCAGAGATGAAATCCAACTCAAGAAAGAGTAATCTGAACTCAAGGACAAAAACAGGCCCAAAAGCTCAAAGTGCAGACCGTAGAATATCATCTGTAGCCGCAGGTCGTGAAGCAATTCCAACAGAGAATGTTGCAAGATGCGGACCGCACACGAATTGTGCGACCGTAGAAGCTGGGTCAGAGAAAACGTTCAGAGAACCTGCACCTCCAGTCAAACACAAGTGCATACCGCACAATTATTGTGCGGCAAAAGAAGAAGAGCTACGCGGCCGCACAATTCCATGTGCGGACCGCAGAAGAACAAAGTGTGGCCGCAGACATTATTGTGCGGACCACAGTAAAAGGGCAGTGCAGCCGCACTTCATTATTATGAGGTCGCAGATTTCCAACCTTTTCAAGCTGAAGCAAAGTGCGGCCCGCACATGGAATTATGCAGCCCGCACATGGAATTGTGCGGCCGCAGAACCTCCGGAAGGGCATTTTTGTCCAAAAATTCTAGCTTTGTATAAATTGAAGAGTTTCGCTTTTTTAGGTCAAATTTTGACATCAGCTGCTACAGTAGACGGTTTGTTTTACTCTTTTTAGTAGTTTTTTGCTATTTTGAGCTTTTTGAATATTGATTTCATCATTTTAATTATCTATATGGGTTTAATTATCATTTCTTCTCATGTTTCTTCTAGTTTAAGCATGAGTAGCTAAATTTTTACTAGGGCTGTGACTCAACCCTAGCGTGTAAACTTAATGGGTGTTTGATTTACTGCTTGTTTATGGTTGGGTGTTTATTATCTAGCCTTGTTCTTGTTTTTATTTGAAGAATTAATAGTTGCAAACATTAATTCATGCCTATTTGACTTAGTCACTACTTGAGAAACAGAGACATAGTCTAGGAAAACTTGACTAGCATGAAATTGGGTCAATCTAGAGATTGATAAGCCCAATTAAAGGGTTGAACCTAGAGATAGTAAAACCCGACTTGAGATTCTTATCAATTATTTTTTTCAAAAACCATTTGGACTTGAGAAAGCCAAATTGGGCAAAATCACTCTCTGACCGAGAGGTATTGAGTGGGTACTTGAGTGTTGATAGCTATAATACACCCCGACCAATAAAATAAGCTTTAAAATTTACAACCCATTAGGCAAACACCTAGGTAAAGGTCATAGCCCTGGGCCTTTTATATCATTTGGAAAACAACAAAAATATTTTCCTAGTTTCATTCTTTGAATCACAATCGTAGTTTAGTTTAGATTTTTAAACAAAACCAAATATTGTGGAAGTGAAAATTTAGATATACGAACTCACGCGCTAAGATATATACTACTAAAACCCATTCATATAGCTCCCTGCAGAATTCGACCCCGACTCTTGTTGGGTATTACTATTGCATCGACCATTTACATAACCTCAAAGAGAGGAGTGAAATTGGATGAGATCAATTTTTGGCGCCGTTGCCGGGGAGCTAAAAAAATGGTGTTAGCTATATAGTTAGGTGTGTGTTTGGGATATCTTCTTTTCCTTCCTTGTTACTAACGTGTGAGTGTTATAGGTGCAATCATGGAAAACAACGATCTCGGAAACATAGCCGCGGGGGATGTAGATGTTGAGGATGATCAAATGGATGAGGTCCCTCTTGAACCTCAGGACAATAGATGAGGCCGACCGCCTCAAGACATTGTACCCGCTCTACCCCCACCTCCACCATGAGCGGCTCCACATCGGGTGTTGCCGAATGAAGGGTATGCAATTGCTATAGTCCCTCCCCGTATTAGGGCGGGAAACTTCCAAATAACCAACGTGATGCTCACTTTGCTCTATAAACGAGGGTTCTTTGAAGGGGTTCGTAGATACGTGTTGGGGGATCAAACAAACAAATATCTTCGAGGATACTTTGAGGCTAAGGATTTTTCCCTTCTCTCTACGGGGAAAAGCTTTAGATTGGTTGGAACATTTGCCAAATCATTCCATTCATAATTGGGTTAAACTAGAGGAAAAATTTATTTCAAAGTACTTCTCTCCCGGGCACATGGCTATTTTTCGGGATGAAATTCCAGCATTCAAGCAAGAGCCAAATGAACCACTGCATGAGATATGGGAAAGGTATAGAACAATGGTGAAAGAGTTCCCCAACAATGATATGACGGAGAACATGATTCAACAAACTTTCTATCGGGGGATCAATACCACCAACCAATGTATAGTGAACCAACTTGCCGGTGGGACCTTCATGACTATGCCCTATGCGGAGGCGTGTGATATTTTAAATGAGATGGCGGATACTTCATCGGTGTAGCAATCTAGAATCAATGTTCCACAAGGTGATCCAAATGTGATTCTTCTTCATAAAGATTTACATGACCATGGGCAAGCCATAGCCGAGTTGACAACCACCATGAACTAATTGGTAAAGGCTCAGCTTCAACATTTACAAACCCGAGGCAAGTCAATGCTATAGAGGGAGTCAATATGTTGGTAAACAAGAGAAGAACAAGAAGTCCACAAGTGCAACAACGAGTGGACAATCTTGTGCAAGATGATAGTGGATTTGATCAAGGTGATTCTTACAATGATCAAGAGGAATAGGTCCAATATGTGAACAACTTTCAAGGGCAAAGAAACAAATTCCAAGGCTCTAGTCAATAACAATGGAGAAATAATCGAGGCAATTGGAATTCTAACAACCAAGGTAATTGGACTAGTGGAAACAATCAAGGAAATTGAAGTGGAAGCAATAACCAAAATAATTGGCAAAACAATAACAATCAAGGCAATTGGGGAGACAACAACCAAGGAGGTTGGAACAACAACCAAGGAAATCGGGGGTCGGGCTTTCAAAGGCCCCCGATGAATCAACAACCGAGCAACCCACCTCCTTATCCTTCTCATGGTCCTAGTTCCTTCAACAATGAAATGAGTCATATTGAAAACATGTTCAAGGAATTGATGGAGAAGAATGCCGATTCTGATGCCCAACTTGCTTCACACAGCACGTCAATCCGAAACTTAGAAGTGCAAATGGGTCAAATCTTTCAAGCTTTAAATTCTCGTCCAAAGGGGGTACTACCAAATGATACAGTGGTGAACCCGAAGGGTGAGAACAATACGGGGCATTCCATGGCCGTTATTACAAGAAGTGGAAGAGGTGGGAACGCACCTACATCAAGTTAGAGGCAACTTGTGGATGATGAGCAACTGGTAGATGAAGAGGAGATCCCAAACAATGCTGTCCATGAAAATGAGAAAGTGCAGATTGATATTGATGACACGGTTGAACAGACTCAAGAGGATGTGAACCCATCTAGGGATCATGTGATTGACATATCGGAACCGGTAGAGCAAAAAGCTAAGGCACTATTGCCTAAGCCACCTCCTCCCTATCCTCAAAGGCTTGCCAAGATAAATGGCGAGAATCAAATCAAGAAGTTCATTGATATGATGAAGAGTCTCTCGATAAATGTGCCATTAGTTGAAGCCTTGGAGCAAATGCCCAGATATGCAAAATTTATGAAGGACTTGGTGACAAAAAAACGGTCGATGAATTTTGAAACTATCAAAGTCACGTACCAAGTGAGTGCAATTGTGCATTTGATGGCTCCTAATTTGGAAGATCACGGTGCTTTTACAATCCCTTGTACCATTGGAAGTGCCGAGTTTGCAAAAGCTCTTTGTGATCTTGGGGCGAGTATCAATTTGATGCCCTATTCGGTTTTCAAGACATTGGGAATTGGGCAACCAAGACCCACATCTATGAGATTACAAATGGCCGATCGTACAATGAAGAGATCGTTGGGGGTGATTGAGGATGTATTGGTTCGAGTTGACAAGTTCATTCTCTGGGCGGATTTTGTTATTCTTGATTGTGAAGTGGACTATGAGGTCCCGATTATTCTTGGTAGACCTTTCCTTGCTACGGGGAAGGATCTTGTTGATGTGGAAGCCGGTGACTTTACTTGTCGGGTGGGTGATGAAAAGGTAGTGATTCACGTGTGCAAATCTATGAGGCAGCCGAATAGCAATTAAGTGTGTTCGTTCATGGACTTGGTGACCGATGTGATTATTAATGATACAAGTGCCACAATTAATGTGGGTGACATGTTGGAGGCCGCCCTGCTCAATTTTCATGATGACGAGATGGATGGCTTCATGGAATGTGTTAATTCTTTGCAAGGAATGGGGTCTTACAACTATGCACCCCGAAAGCTTTCCTTGGATCTTGAGAATAGGAAAACTCCTTCTACAAAGCCTTCAATTGAAGAGCCTCCTATTTTAGATTTGAAGCCATTGCCTCCACATCTCAGGTATGAATTCCTTGGCCCTTGTTCTACATTACCAGTTATTCTTTCCTCTTGTTTGACTAACGTGCAGGTTGACTCTACATTGGCAGTATTGGGTGGACTTTGGTGGATATTTGGGGAATAAGCCCCGCATTTTGCATGCACAAGATTAACTTGGAAGACGATGCTAAGCCATCCATTGAAAATCAAAGAAGACTCAATGAAGCCATGCAAGACGTGGTCAAAAAGGAGATTATCAAATGATTGGATGCTGGGGTGGTCTACCCTATTTTCGATAGTTCGTGGACTTTTCTGGTGCAATGTGTCCAAAAGAAGGGAGGCATAACTGTTTTCACCAATGATAAGAACGAGTTGATTCCAACAAGAACGGTGACCCTGTGCAGAATGTGTATGGACTATCGGAAGCTAAACAAAGTCATAAGGAAAGACCATTTCCCACTACCCTTTCTAGATCAAATGCATGATAGGTTGGCCGTCCGGGCGTTCTATTGCTTTCTAGATGGATATTCGGGCTACAATCAAATCCTTGTTGCCCCGGAAGATCAATAGAAAATAACTTTCACTTGTCCCTATGGCACTTTTTCTTTCAAGCAGATGCTATTTGGCTTGTGCAATGCACCGGTCACTTTTCAATTGTGTATGATGGCGATCTTTAAGGATATGGTAGAGGACTACCTTGAAGTCTTCATGGATGACTTTTCGGTAGTCAGGGATTCGTTTGATGATTGCTTGGCAAATTTGGATAAAGTATAGGCAAGGTGTGAAGAAACAAACTTGGTGTTGAATTGGGAGAAATGTCATTTCATGGTCGAGGAGGGCATTGTCCTTGGCCACAAAATTTCAAAGAAAGGCATTGAGGTCGAAAAGGCGAAAATAGAGGTGATTTCTAAATTTCCACTTCCAATATTCGTGAAAGGAGTGAGAAGTTTCTTCGGTCACGCGGGGTTCTACCGGCGCTTCATAAAGGATTTTTCCAAAGTGGTAAACCCCTTGTGCAAGCGTTTGGAGAAAGATGCTAAATTTAACTTCAATGATGATTGCATGAGATCCTTTGAATTGCTCAAGTTCAAGTTGACAACAACTCCTATCATCACCGTTCCTAATTAGAGTATTCCTTTTGAGCTCATGTGCGATGCTAGTGATGTAGCGATTGGAGCAGTTTTGGGGCAACGTATCAACAAGATTTTTCATCCGGTCTACTATGCTAGTAAGACCATGAATGTTGCCCAAGTAAATTACACAGTTACCGATAAAGAGCTCCTTGCCATTGTGTTTGCTATTAAGAAGTTCCGCCCATACTTGATGGGTGCAAAGGTTATTGTTCATATAGATCATGCAGCACTTCGCTATCTTATGAGCAAGAAATATTCAAAAGCTCGGTTGATGAGATGGGTGCTATTGTTGCAAGAGTTTGATATTGACATCCAATATCGAAAAGCGAGTGAAAATCAAGTGGCGGACCACTTGTCTCGTTTGGAAGAGGAGGGGAGACCGCATGATGGCCTTGAAATCAATGACTCCTTCCGTGATGAGCAACTCTTGGCTATTTCAATGAAGGATGTGCCATGGTTCGCCAATCTAGCAAACTTCCTTGTGTGTGGAATCATCTCGAATGAGTTCTCTTCAAATCAAAGGAAGAAGCTCAAACGGGATTGTCAAGACTGTTATTGGGACGAGTCTTACCTCTTCCGGATTTGCACGGATGGGGTAATTAGAAGATGTGTACCGGATGAAGAGCACAATGTTATTCTTGAGGCTTGCCATTCTTCGCCTTATGGTGGTCACCATGGCGGAGCGAGAACGGCGGCTAAAGTGCTAAGTTGTGGTTTCTATTGGCCCACTCTTTATAATGATGCAAATGATATGGTGAAAAGATGTGATGAATGCCAATGGATGGAATCTCGAAGAAGAATGAAATGCCTCTCACTACCATATTGGAGATTGATATCTTTGATGTGTGGGGTATTGACTTCAAGGGTCCTTTTGTCAGTTCTTGTGGAAACACCTACATCTTAGTCGCGGGTGATTATGTGTCTAAATGGGTTGAGGCCATTGATCTGCCCAACAATTAAGTGAGAAGCGTGGTGGCATTTTTGAAGAAGAATATTTTCACAATATTTGGCACGCCGCGGGCTATCATAAGCGATTAGGGGTCGTATTTTTGTAACAAGGCTTTTGACACCTTGCTTAGCAAGTATGGTGTCACTCATAAAGTTACGAATCCCTATCATCCTCAAGCTATCGGTCATGTGGAAGTCTCTAACCGAGAGATAAAGAGTATCTTGTCCAAAACAGTGAATGCTAGCCGGACGGATTGGTCAAAGAAGCTTGATGATGCACTGTGGGCTTATCGGACTGCTTTCAAAATTCCTATCGGGCTATCTCCATACCGGTTGGTGTTTGGCAAATATTGTCATCTTCCGGTGGAACTTGAGCACAAGGCCATGTTGTCTTTAAAGAATTTGAATCTTGATTGGGATGCAGCCGCTAACTTGTGGGTTGCATATTTGAATGAATTGGATGAGTTCCGGTACCATGCATATGCAAGTTCGTCCTTGTACAAAGAGAGAATGAATTACCTTCATGACAAATACATCCGAAACAAGGAGTTTAAGGTGGGCTATCTTGTTTTGTTGTTCAACTCATGATTGAAGATGTTTCTCGGAAAGCTGAAATCCAAATGGAGTGGTCCCTTTGCAATTGTGGGTGTGACACCTTTTGGTGCATTGGACTTGAAGAACAAAAATGATGAGGTATTCCAATTCAATGGTTATCGGGTGAAGCATTATTTGGGACAAGCTGATGATGGCCACGTGGTGGCACTTATTCATTTGAAGTGATGGTAATCTGCATCGTGTTGCGACATTAAATCAGGCGCTTCTTGGGAGGCAACCCATGTTTTCTTTTTCTTTTTCTTTTTCTTTTTCTTTTCTTCTTTGTAGATAGGTGTTATTTTGTGCTAACTGGATTTAAAGTGTGTTGCAGGAATGAGTGTGCTTTATTGGAACTGTGCTCAGAAAAATTGGCTAAGTGTGGAGAAAATGCGGACCGTATAATTTTGAATGCTACAGCAGAAGGTAACTGCGGCCGCACAAATTGAGATGGGAAATTGCAAACTCTCTGAAGTTTGGTCTGTCAGAGAATAGGCCATTTTGTGGCCGCACATCGAATTATGCAGTCCACAGCCAAAATCTACGGTCGCACCACAAATTGTGTGGACCGCAGATCAACAAGGCTATTGAGCCTTCAGGTAATAGAGTGCGGACCGCAAAAGTAATTTTCCCTCTCTGAGCACTCTAAATTCTTAAACTTGGAAATCATCTGTTCAATCATCTGCCACACTCCATACACATCTGCGATCACTTAGTTGCACTCCTTCATATCTGGTATGTTTAGTTTCTCATAGAATTTTTCACGTTTTAGTTAAATTTGTAATTTGTTAGATAATTTTAGGCCATTTGTCAATAGATTTCAATTTTACTACCATGTGGGAGTTAATCTGTAATGGGTAAACTACTAATTGCTTTATGAGGACTTTGTAAATTCATTTGCATGCTTAATTGTTAATATCATGTTGAATCTATGCAAAAAACTTGAAAATCCTAGAAGTCTAATCGTTTTGATTTCTGAAATCTGCGGCCGCACAAGAAATTGTGCGGTCTGCAGAAGTTATAATCTAGGGTCTTTGGTTAATTAAATTCTGCGGCCGCACTTGAAATTGTGAGGATCACAGAAATTCCATCGCCGCCGCAGAAAAGTGTGTGCGGTCGCAGATCAGGCCAATCTCTGTCATCAGAAAGTTGGCACTTTTGGGAATTCTAATGTGCGACCGCAATGAGAAATATACGGACCACACTTCAATTCTGCAGTCGCACTCCAAATAGTGCAGACTGTAGTTCCATCTCCACACCCGCACTTCCAAATTATGTGGTTCGTACAACCCAGTCTGTGACCGCACTTGCAATTATGCAAACCGCAATTCCCCACCCTGCACTTATGTTCTGCAATGTGATATAATGTTTGTGTTGAACTGAATTACATCTGACTTCAGTTTATTGCTTGTTACAGAAAATGGTCAGATCTCGACGTTGTGGTAACACTTTAAAGGGGAGGGGTGAGCCTTCCATAGGCAGAGGAAAAAGCAATTTGTCCCTCGCCCTCCAAAGGGTAATCGGCAAGAAAGCTACAATAGGCTGAGGATGATAGCCTGAGCCCTCCAAATCTAGTTCATATGCCCCATCTCGAGAAGCATCGGAGGGCGACTCAGTGCAAGAGCAGCCTTTTGGTCAATCACAGCCACAACAGCCACAGGGAAGGTGCCAACTTAGAGACGAATCTTCCTCCTCACATAGCACTTCCGAGGGTTTGGAGAGTGCATGTCAGGCTTCAGAGCCCTCCGCTACATCTGTCCTTAAGACACCAGCAGGTGTTGTTGTTGATATTCTGAACGATGGTCGAGAGGTTGATACTATAGTTGCTGGCCTTGAATGGTCGAAGAAGAAAAAGGTCTGGGAGGATCGTTTTGTGAGCCTAGCTGCCTTCACCAGCTTTCGTAAGTGGTGGCCGATGAGATCGCTCACTCTAGAGCGACAATTCCAACTCAAAGATCTTGACAAGTATAATCCAGAAGTGTTAAGGCAGTTCCGAGAGAGAAATGGGTGGATGTGGTTCACCCAGTCAGTTGTGGATGCCAAAGAGTATTTGGTCTGTGAGTTCTATGCCAATGTGGCACATATCAAGAAATGGACCAAAGTTACAAAAGTGAGAAATCTGAAGGTGCGATTCGACCAGCTCAAACTGGAACTCCTACTTGGGGTTCGAGGATGTGGAGCCAGTGCATTACTTGGAGATGCTGGCAATGGGTGATGTAGCTCGCCCTTGGCTAGCCGAGCATCTTGCAGCCCTGAGGCCACCACCACCATGGATCACTGCAGGGGTTCCTATTCAGCGGAACACCATAAATTTCAAGGCGAAGGGATGGCCGACCTTCGTATGCAGTACACTAGACCGGTGCCAGAACGAGACAAACTTACCTATTCCACGATCAGTTCTAGTTGCCTCTATTATGGCCTGGTACCCGATCAATATGGGTGCCGTGATGTCGGCCAACATGTTAGTGGTCGCCAGGCAGGCTAATACTTCCTACCCGTATCCCAACACTATCACTGAGTACCTTACGGATGCACAGGTAGAGCCCAGAGACTATGCCACAAAGGTTCGAGCAAAAAAACCCTTCTCTTGTTATTCTTTGATGGATGCACACAACCCCAAAAGAAAGGGTCAGCCGACTACTACCGTAGGACAGTCTAATGAGCCATCAATGGTGGGTACAGAGATAGCTGATATGCCATCCACTTCAGTAGAGCCTTCTATTAGTGCAATTGCCATGCCTCCACCTTCACCCTCAGTACCTCCCACCTCGGCTTTGAAGCCAGTACCGATGCCATCTTCTCCACTCTCTGCACTGCGAGTCTCCCAGACACTGGCGAGCCTCAACAACTGGATGCCGATAGCTACTGCAAAGCTGACTAACATATCCAGTCAGGTTGCAGCACAGTCATCCTCTCCCACACCCCAGATTCCTCCCACAGTCAACGAAATATTGAAGAAGATCCAAGACAACCAGAACACTACCATGGCTGCTCTGATACAACATTGGTCCATGATTGAAGAATTGGGCAAAGAAGTAAAGAAGATGTGGAAGTCACAGGCTTAGAAGAAATTGGTGGATAAGCTCTGGCGACAGGTGACCAAGATTGAAGCATCCAGAGACATTCCATTCGACATGTTGATAGACCCGCACCACCCAAGCCCAGTTCCCACAGAGCCCACCACAGCAGCTGCCTAGTCTGAGGAGCCAGACCTTGCTGCTGACACTGCTGAGGCAGTCCGTTAGATGTTCACCAACCCCCCTACTCCCGAATTTGAGGATGATAGGATCTAATTAGAGACTGAGGTTGGTGCCACTGCTGGGGACACGTAGATGGCCACAGAGCCATAGGGAGTTTTCTTCACTCTCACCCTTCTTATACTTTTATTTTGTTAAGCATTGGGGACAATGCTTATTTCTATTCAGGGGGTGGAGTTTCTTTGACATTTTGATGATTCTGATTATGTATTTTGATAACTATGACACATTTTGCCTGTAATTAACTTATTACTATTTTCTTCTTCTTTATCATTATGTATATATTCTCTTTATTCCCTCATTATGTATATTCGTTTAGCTTTCAATAGTTTTTGTTTTATAGGTTTTTTATCCTTTTGTTTGTCTTCATTTTGACTTAGTAGCTTCTTTTGGGATTTGCTTTTTGAATTACTAGTTTCTTTTTATGATTTAGTGGATAATAAGCCTTTGATGTTCTTAATGCCACGGTGCTTTCCAAAGGTGTTTTGTGTGAACCGGGTAACTCTTCCCAACGATGGATGGTGTGACAACCTTCTTTAGGGATTGAATCTATTTTTCGTGTTTAGGTAAGAATAGTAGTAATAATGAATAAAAAGACCTAATTGAGTCATGCTCGAAGAGTCAAACATGCGTCACTTGGTACCAACACACTTAACAACATATTTATGGTTAAAAACAAGGTTTTTTGGAAAGAAATAACTCTAGTTAGTGACCTTTCGACTCTTGTGTTGACTTAGGCAATCATCGAGTGGTTTAGTCGAACCATACTGATTTTCAATCTTAAATATAGTCATTGTGGGCCCTCGACTCTATCCACTTTAACAATCCAACTGCATGAGAGGTTAGATGTTGTTGTTGCAAGTCCAAGTACCCGTGCGAATGGTCTAGAACTTGTCCTAAATGTGTTTCTAGGCAAAATTGTAAGTTTTGCTTGGCTTGAAAAGTGTTTGTAGGCTCTCCTTGACCTGCTTGAAATTTTCCATTGGTCGCCAATGTTTTTATCCCTAGTCAACCCATTTGAGCCTAAAACGTTTCTCTTTTGATAACCATGTTA
Source organism: Nicotiana tabacum (assembly GCF_000715075.1). NCBI lineage: Eukaryota > Viridiplantae > Streptophyta > Magnoliopsida > Solanales > Solanaceae > Nicotiana > Nicotiana tabacum. The sequence goes on from NW_027438330.1 coordinate 119,053, forward strand.
CAAGCCTTTACCCGATTTGTCGTGACCCTCTCTTGGCACCGAGCTTTCCTTAACACTCTTGTGAAATAATTGGCTAAAAACATAAGTTTAGGGGAGAGAAGAGGAGTTTGAAAAAGGTATCAAGGCACAAAAGAGAAAAGAAATGAAGAGAAGGAAAGGCAAGAAAAAGAAAGAGCAAGAAAAATGCAAAAAGAAAGTGAATAAGTTGAAAAGTTGAAGGGATTCAAAGAAAAGTAATGATGCAAAGCATGGAGAATGAAAAGAAGGAGAAAATAAATATCATAACCAAGAAAGAGTGATGTTAAGTCTCTCTAGTTCCCCTAAGGAAAAGAAAATGCCTGAAAAAGTTGGCAAAACATGAGCCGATAAAAGAAAATAGAGTGCTTAAGGAAAGATGAACCCATTCTTTCACAGCATATCCAACCTTAGTCCAAAAGCCTTCATCACATTCTGAAAAATGTCCTACGTGATTTCAAGCCGAGTAAGCTTACATGAGTGGTGATTTACATGAGGGCAAGCCTATGGTACTTAAAGCCGTACTTGCGACATTCGTTTGAGAGAGATGAGTGAACCTTTCGCAAATCTTTGGATTGCATGCTATATTCTTAAGTGAGATAGGCAAACGGAGAGTAGAGGAGGAGGAGTTTGAGATCCACAATGACCTACATGAAATAGCGAGCTTCCTTAATGAATAAAGTTAACTCTTGATGCTTAAGTGTCACACTAGAACTAGTTGTGCTTAAACGTTTAACTTGTTTCCTTGTTGATATTTCATAAGTGGTGCGGGTAATTGTTGGTCCCAAGTGATGTGTGATTGATTCACCTTTGATTAGCTAGAATGGCTCTTAACTTGTGGAGGTAGGAATTACTTTATTTGCTTGAGAACAAGCAAAAGCTTAAGTTTGGGGGAGTTGATAAGTGGGGATTTTGACTACTTATTAGCGCTCTTTAGCTTTCGTTTTAGTCCAAAAGTGCTTAATTGTGTTCCCGAAAACTGATGAAATATGCTTAATTGCAGGAATATTGGAAGATGAGCTCCAAAGATGAAATCCAACTCAAGGACAAAAATAGGCACAAAAGCTCAGAAGTGCGGACCGCAGAATATCATCTGCGGCCGTAGGTCGCAAAGATATTCCCATCAGAGAAATGTGAAAAGTGCGGTCCGCACATAAATTGTGCCGCCGCAGAAGCTGGGTTAGAGAAAAAGTTCAGAGAACCTGCATCTCAAAGTGCGGACTGCATAATTAGTGTGCGGCCGTAGAAGAAGAGCCACGCGGCCGCACTCACATTTGTGTGGACCATAGAAGAGCAAGGTGCGGCCGCACTTAGAATTGTGCGGACCGCAGAAAGAAAGTAGTGCGGCCGCAGATTTCCACTCCTGTCAAGCTGAAGAAAAGTATGGACCGCACATGGAATTGTGTGGTCGCAGAACCTCCAAAAGGGTATTTTTGTCCGAAAATTCTAGCTTTGTATAAATAGAAGAGTTTCACCTTTTTACGTTAACTTTTGAGCAAATAAGTTTAGACTAAAATTACGTGTTCATACCATTTTTTGTCTAATGCTTGTCGCTCTTATGGATATGCAGAGAGAGCAAGAAGGAAGAGATATATCAGGTGTCGAATGTTACATGAATGAATATGGTGTGACAAAGGAATAAGCATACGTGGAGATTAGGAAAATAATGGATAATAGTTGGAAGGATTTGAATCGAGAATGCCTAAAACGTACAATTGTACCTAGGGTTTTGCTCGTGCCAGTGCTCAACCTTGCTAGGATGTCGGAGTTCTCATATAAAGATGAAGATTCTTATACTGTTTCCAAAAATGACTTGAGAGATATCATCTATGAGGTTCTAGTTGATCCCATTACAATATGAAAACTTGAAAAGCAAAAACAAAAAGAAAATGGAATAAAAAAGAAAACACGTATTGCAATTCTCTAGAATGCTTATATTTTTATTTTCAATTAGTTTATTTCGGTTGAAAGGAGAATATGATATATATGTACTATAAGTCATTATATTTGTAATAAAAGAAGTTCCTAATTTATCTGTGTCAATGATGTTTTATACTTTAATGCCACACAAGAGGGGGATTTGTGTGGTGTCCAATTTTTGCGTGCACTGATTATAGAAGGACCTGGTTCTTCTAAGTGTTCCTTATACTACTGTTGCAGAATTAGTAAATGCGAAAAGTAATGAACACAAGTATTTTTACGTGGAAAATACCCGGCTCAAAAGGTGAAAAAATCACGACCTACTACTCATTAGGATTTTTTCCAACACTTCACTATATCAATCCAAAACAGCATCTACAAAACTCTTTGTAAACCTAAGGATTACTCTAATCCCATTGTGGCAACCAGCCTCTAACTATTGCGATAACTTCAAGTTATCTCTAACTTGAATACTCAGAGTACCTAATACAATTGCTTCTAGATAAAGTTGAAAGGTACAACTTGAAAACACCTACTACAATTGAACTAGAATAAAAGACAGACGCTTGGAACTGGTTCTTCTATCTCGTTTATGTAGATTCAGGTTCGCACACTTGAATCACACTAGAATTGTTTGCAAAATGCCTTGCTATTTTGCTCTTAACTCACGTTTAATCTTCAGCTTTTATGCGTACCTGTAGAATGAGAACATCCTGCAATTTATAGAGTAGAATAAGAAATAACTAGAGTTATAATGCTACTCTTCCTTGGTGGAAGATTTCTAGTTATCCACAACTTCTAACTCCTCCCTTATCTTGGATAGTGTTCTCTTTGAGTAAGGAGTCCTTCTCCTTATCAATTATGCAACCTTTTCGATCATGAGATATCAGACATAACAAGTTAAGCTTATCTCCTTCACGTTCATCCCTTATGCTCGAATCTGCCAGTGCTTGTATACACAGGGGATGGACCTGGTTCATGCCTGAGTTCCTTTGTCAATCTTCAAAACAAACTTCACTTGGGCCAACCAATTCCCACCTTTTAATGATGACAAACTCTATGCTTTTCATAAGCATAGGCCCTATTTCAACTCAGTTCAACATCAACACAATGTTAGAACATTTTACCTTTTTAAAGTCTCTTATCATCAAGGACCATATTCATTAGGTTATAAACATCACAGTCCAAAGTAAAAGCACAACCTAATTCCCCCTTTTGGCATCATCGAAAAGTTGCATAATAATATTAGATAACCAGATTTTAATTGAAATAACTCATTGCCACTGGGGCTACTTCAAATGCAATCATGGAGTCAAATATCATCGATCAATCTAAGAATATTAGCCATCTAAGAAATATCAAAAACAGTTAGAGCAAAAATAATAAATTTCATTGATTGATAAGATCTTACCATAAAGCATAAAAATAAATAAAAACACTGGATCATGAGCAAAAGGAGAAAACAAAATCCCGAACTGGGTCACTGGTTGATCTGCACTAGGCTAGGAGGCTTAAGGCTAGGAAGGACCAGGTTCTTAGTTTTTGGCTTGGAGCAATTTTCGCATATTCCGAAGAATGCCATCATTCTTCTCCTTTTCTTTTGCCAGCTCAGCTCTGAGAGCATCTCTCTCAGTCTCCACCTCTTCTAACCTCTTCTTCATCCTATTAATCTCAACATCCTTGGCCCCACTTTCTTGCACCAAAGCTCCCACTTTGCTGTTCACTGGTACCTTTTTGGATGAACCAGGTTCTTTGGGAGTGGTTTGGACTTCATAGTCACAAGCAGTTAGAGTGTTTACCCCAAAATGATCCTTGTTTGTACCAACTTCCCATTTCTTTATGGATACCTTGAAGTATGCAAGTACAATTATGAGAATAAAGCCATAGGGTATGGCATAAGTTTTGGTTCCATTTAGAACCCTATCAAGAAGCCGGATGATGAATCCAGACTAATGGATTTGCCTCCCACTGTCCAAACATTCCATAAGGACCAGGTCCTTGAATGTGGCAATGTGACTCCTTTCCTTCCTTGGCAGCACACATTTGTTAACAAATTCGAACAACACTTTATGGGGTGGCTTCATCTTACTTTTGTAAATAGCCTTAGGCTCAAGCTCCTCTACATTGTCACCAAACTTCTTAGTAATGGCAAGGGCAGTAGGGAGATTCTCTAGTCTTGGCCATTTGAGCTTCTTATAATCATTGTACCCTTCACCAGGTACACCTAAGATCTCTCCCAGTTCTTTATCATTAAAAGTCACTGTCACCCCCTTTACCACACTGGATACCCTACCATCTTTGATCTTACAGTTTGCCATGAACTCTACAATCTCAGTTCTGGCCAACCTTCCATCCATCTGAAGGACCATGTCCCTCCATGCAATTGTAACTTCTCCAACAGTAGTAACATACCTTCCTCCTCCAAGTCTCTAAGGAGTCTGCCTTTCAAGATGGTTCTCTTCCCAAACTTGACCATCCTGTCCTTCTCAGCATCAGATTCTTCTTCTTCTTCTCCACTACATTCCTTTCCTCCACTATTTTTACTTTTCTTGGTTTCAATGCAGGCCTGGTTCTTTTAGCCAAAGTGGATGGCTCCACATACTTTGTTTTTGAAACAAACCTTTTTGAGGAAGTCTTGACTTTCTTTGCCTTTTGAGTCACAACCTCCATTTCTTCTGTCTCCTCTTCATCCTGAAGAACTAGGTCTATCTCATCAATTTCAACAGCCTCAACATGCTCAATCACCTTCTTTTTTCCTTTAGCATCAGCTTTTCTTTTACGTTCTTCTAAGGCCTTTTCCAGTTCAGCCTCACTCTGCTTCTTCTGACTCCTTGTAGCTCTTCCTCTTGCAGGAGGAATCTCTACAAGGATATAAGAGACATCATTTCTCTTCTTGTTTGCCCTAGCAGTGCCAGGAACTTTGACTCCTGAACTCCTTTTCTTTTTGTGATTGTAACTGTCAATCATCATTTTTAGTAGGTCTCCGAGGGTTTCCTGCTCAGATGGAACAAGTTCTTGAGCATTTTTCCCTAATCGTACAAACCCTTAAGCAATTTCTCCAGACCCACTTCTCCTTGTTTTTCTCACACTCTCTTCTTCTCCATCAGATTCCTCACTCCAAACTACCATAACACCTGATTCTTTAGTTAAACCAACATGAGTGGGTGAAGAATCAATCATTCCTTTTCCCATACCCCTCACAATACTTCAAGCACCCTCACTCTCTTTTTCTTTTCTCTTTTCATTTTTACCATCAACCTTTCCAGACTTAGTGGTTTCAACACCTGCCACAGTTCCTACTAGAACAAACCTAGTCTCCAGATTTGTTGCAACCTCAGAAATAATTTGAGGAGTAGCTTTAGGTCTAGAAGTTACCTGCTCTGTTTCAGAAGAAACCATTTCTTCCCCCCTTAGTAGTAGACTTGAATGATTCATTAGATTTCTGGGGTTCTTTTTCTTGACTTGCTTCCAATTTTTTATTAATTTTCTTGAGTTGCTCTTTACCCGCAACAATCTTGCGAGCAAGCATATTGACTCTTCTTTTATTATAGATGGGAGTGGTTAAAGGTGTGATATATGGTATGGGTGTGATTTATTTGGGTGGTGATGAGGGATTCTCAGAAGGGATTGCCATTTATGTGTTTGGAAATTTTGGAAAAAATGGGTTTGTGTGTGTTTTGGAAGATGAGAGAAGAGAGAATTTCTTGACGGTTTGAGAAGTAAGGAAGCAACTGAGGCCTAATAAATTTAAAGTGGAAGTGTTTGATTGTGTAACGACGGCCTTTGCAGAAGTCTAATCGAACTGGAATTCAGTTTGAAAAGACGTTGAAGAGTGTCCCTAGAATCTACGCACTTAATATTGTTTGGACTCTGTTCAATGAAACCGCTGATAAGATCGAGGGGTTTAGGATTGAATGGGACTCTCCTCTTGATCGTAATCCAAATATAATTATTTCAAAATATGCGCAGTGGAGAATACATACTGAGTAATCTTGATGAACTAGGTTTTTCACTGAAAAAGCTCGTGTGTAAGTCTGAATTTTCCAAGAAAATAGAGATAATATCATTAGAGATTTAATGAGTCATTTTCGCACATGGCACAAGAGTATACTTATAAAAGTATGAGACTGGGAAAAGTCTAATTTAATTATATACAAAAATTCACAATTTTTCTAACCAATTTTTGAGTTAGAACTGGTTCTGTTTAGGTGATCTTAATCATCCCTAATTCTAACATGTTCCTTTCAAAGTGATATCCCCTTAGAGATTTTGTGAAGATGTCAGTTATTTGCTTGTCTGTAGCAAAGACTTCCACAGTGGTCAAACCTTTTTCATAATTGTCCCTGAAACAGTGATGCCTAACATCTATGTGCTTTGTTCTCTTGTGATGAACCGAGTTCTTGGTCATACTAATTGCACTAGTGTTATCACATAATATGGGGATACAACCTTCATCAATTCCAAAATCCATTAATTATTGTTTGATCCATAACAATTGAGCACAACATGAGGCAACAACAGCATACTCAGCTTCAGCAGTAGATAATGCCACAAAAGTTTGCTTTTTGGTGGCCCAAGAAACAAGACATGAGCCAAGAAAATGTGCCAAACCTGAAGTGTTCTTTCTGTCCACAAGAAAACTTGCATAATCAGCATCAGCATATCCCACTAGATTGAAATTACTACCTTTTGGATACCATAGACAAAGTCAGTGGTGCCTTTTAGGTATCTCAAGGTCCTCTTGACAGCAGTCAAGTGAGACTCCTTTGGATTTGCCTAAAATCTAGCACAAAGGACCACACTGAAAACAATGTCAGGTCTGCTAGTAGTGAGATACAATAAAGAGCCAATCATTCCCCTATACAACTTCTGATCAACAGATGAACCAGGTTCATCTACATCTAATTTTGTGGTTGTTGCAATAGGAGTGTCAATTTCTTTGGAATCTTCCATTTTAAACCTTTTAAGGAACTCTTTCACATATTTTTGCTGATGGATCATAGTTCCATTTGAATTTTGTTTAATTTGTAATCCTAAAAAAATTAAGCTCACCCATCATACTCATTTCAAATTTACTCCACATTAGTTTAGCAAATTTTTTACTTAACTTATCAGTAGTTGCTCCAAAGATTATATCATCAACGTATATCTGAACTACCAAGAGATCTTTACCCTTTTCTTTCAAGAATAAAGTATTGTCAATTTTACCTCTCTTGTAGCCATGCTCAAGCAAAAGTTTTGATAATCTTTGATACCATGCTCTTAGAGCTTGCTTTAGCCCATAAAGCGCCTTGTCAAGCTTGTACACATTATCAGGACATTCCTTGCTTTCAAAGCCCGGAGGTTGCTTAACAAACACTTCTTCCTTTAGATAGCCATTGAGGAAGTCACTCTTGACATCCATCTGATGAAGAGTGAATTCCATGTAAGCAGCAAAGGCTATAAGGAGTCCAATCGCTTCCAATCCTGCAACATGAGCAAAGGTCTCATCAAAGTATATGCCCTCCTCTTGACTATATCCTTGAACCACCAGTCTTGCCTTGTTTCTTGTAACTGTTCCATCTTCATCAAGTTTATTTTTGAAGACCCATTTTGTGCCAATTACTTATCTGTCCTTGGGTCTTTGTACCAGATGCCAAACTTGATTTCTCTCAAATTGGTTGAGTCCATCTTTCATTGCATTCACCTAGTCTGCATCCTGCAAAGCTTCAGCTATATTTTTAGGTTCAATAAGAGATAGAAAAGCATCAAAAGAATAATGATTCTTTAACGAAGATCTGGTTTTGATTCCAAAGGTTGGATCAGTAATTATATTCTCAATGGGATGAGAACTTTGATACTTGTAAGGTTTCACAACCAACTGGTTTCCCTTAGATGTTCCTTCAATATTTTGTTGCTGAGGAACAGGTTCATGGACGGGTTTCCTTAAGGTTTGAGGATCACTTCCCCTTTGTTCAGTTCCCCCTATCAAGTTGCCCTGGGTGGAAGAACCCGTTCCGTCCCCTGTTCCTACTTATGGTGCAGCTTCAGTCTGGGCTGTGGTTTCATTTGAGTTTCTCACCAGCCCAATTACTTCATCATCATGTTCCTATCTCTCAGAAAGAATGCTAGTTTCATCAAAAATCACATGTACACTTTCTTCTACATACATAGTTCTTTTGTTATAAATCTTATAAGCTTTACTATGTGAAGAATATCCCAAGAATACTCCATCATCACTTCTGGGATCAAACTTACCTAGGGAGTCTTTACCATTATTGTGAACAAAACATTTGCATTCAAATGCCCTAAGATGGGATATGTTTGGCTTTCTCCCTTTAAGTAACTCATAGGGAGTCTTCTCTACAAGAGGTCTAGTCATGCACCTATTTATGATGTAACATGCAGAGTTCATAGCTCTTGCCCAAAAACTATGGGGTAGTTTACTAGAAAGAAGCATAGTCTTAGCCATATCTTCAAGTGTCCTATTATTTCTTTCAATTACTCCATTTTGTTGTGGAGTCCGAGGAGCAGAAAAATTATGATCTATGCCATGCTCATCACAAAATTCAGCAAATTTAGCATTCTCAAATTCAGTACCATGATCAGACCTAATTTATGCAAGTTGATTAACTAGTTGTTTTTGATTTTTTCTAACAAAAGAAATGAACATCTCAAATGCTTCATCTTTAGATGTTAAAAACAATGTCCAAGTAAACCTAGAGTAATCATCAACAAGCACCATCACATATCTCTTACCACCTCTGCTTAATATTCTCATTGGTCCACAAAGATCCATATGGACCAGTTCCATCGTCCTGGTGGTGCTTACCACTTTCTTGCTTTTAAAAAAGGATCTTACTTGCTTCCCCCTTGCACAAGCTTCACAAACTTTATCTTCCTTGAACTTAATGTTAGGCAGTCCTATCACTAAGTCCTTGGAGACTAGTTTATTAAGTTGCCAAATGAGGGGATCATTATCCAACACACTTAAGTTAGTGAGTTTATTTTCTGAAAGGGTGGACAGATCTACAACATATATAATGTTCACTCTTTTTCCCTGCAAAACAATCTTGTCAGTGGTAAGATTAATTACAAAGAATTTGGTAGAGGTGAATGCTAACATATTACCTCTATCACACATTTGTGATACACTTATTAGACTGTACTTCAGTCCATCTATCAAGTAAACATTCTCAATAGAGTGAGAATCGGTCTTAACTACCTTTCCAATCCCAATGATCTCATCTTCCTTCCCATTTCCAAAGGAGACATTACCTACTTTAAGGTCCTCAAGTGAAAGAAACTGGTTCTTGTTTCCTGTCATATGCTTTGACTGCTCCCTTTCACTTGGACCTGCAAAAGGAAATAAGAGGTTAGTCTTAGGAGCCCAAACTAGTTTGGGTCTCTTTCTATAGGCAAAAGGATGAATCAAATTCTTTTTAGCCCAACTTGGTAGCCTATTCTTCCCTTGAACAAATTCTTTGTTCTTTTGACTTGCCTTTTCTTTTGCAGTGCATTCACTTTTATAGTGACCCGTTTTACCATAGTGTGTGCAAATCTTGTTCTCAGGAAGTGTGAGGTACTTGCTTTTGTGATCCTTTTTAGGTTCCAGATTTCCAAAGCCAACTCCTCTTCTGTTGCTACTATGGTGTTCCTGTAGCCATGAAAGTGCATCGAAGGACCTGTTCCATTTACAAGTTATGTCTAGCTCATGATTGACCTCGCTTAGATCCTCCTTTAGGATTCTTACCAGCACATCCTTTTTATAGAGTGAGTTGTGTGTGATTTGTTATCTTTTTACCTGTTCCTAATTTAAGTTTTAGATTTTCAGATCTAAGTTCTAGAACAGTTGGGTCAAGTGCATGAACTTGGTTCTTCAATACAGTATTTTCACTTACAGTCTCACTAGCTCTAAGTTTCAGGTTTTTTCACTTAGCCTTCAAAATCACACATTCTTTAGAAAACTATTCTTTTTCATTCATTACATCCTCAGATTCATCAATTAGTTCTAGAAGTAACTCAGATAACCTTTCTTTAGACAATAATTTAATCTTGTCTTTGAGATGAATTACACTTACCTCAGTTTCTTCATCATATTCTCCAATGGCCATAAGTGCTTGTTCATCCCCATCATCATCTGAGCTTTCATATGAGCTTTCTCCCCAAGCAACGACCATAGCCTTGGTTGATCCTTTGCTTTTCTTGGGTTGAACCTGTTCCTTCTTCTTGTTCCTTCGTTCAGCTCTTTCCTTCTTCCATTCAATTTCCCATTGAGGACAGTTCTTGATGTGGTGATCAGTCTTTCCACACTTGTAGCATCCATTATTGGTTTTCTTCTCAAGAACATTTGACTTACTATAACTTCCACTTCTTGATGGACCCTTTCCTCTCCTCAGGTACCTCTTGAAGTCCTTGGTGATCATAGCCATTTCGTCATCTTCTAGATCAGAACCTTCAGTGATTCTGAGTGCCAGACTCCTTTCCTTCTTAGGTACATCCATTTTCATGGTTTGTCTCCTAAGTTCAAAGGCAGTAAGATTTTCAATTAATTTATCCTGTGGGAGAGTGGCAATGTTCTTTGATTCCTGAATGACAGTGATTTTACTTTCCCAAGTAATAGGCAAGACCCTTGTCAATATCTTCTCGGCTCTATATTCTTCAGGAATAATCCTTCCAAGAGATTTTAGTTCATTTGTCAATGTAGTGAACCTTGTGTGCATCTCTTGAATGGTTTCTCCTTCCTTCATAGTAAAGTTCTCATATTGAGAATACAGTAGAGTTCCTCTAGATCTCTTCACCTGAGGTGTTCCTTCATGAGCCACTTGTAGAGTGTCCTAGATTTCCTTAGCAATGGTACAACTTTGGATTCTGCTGTACTCATCTGGACCAAGTCCACAAACAATCCATTTCTTGGCATTAGCATTCTTCTCCCATTTCTTCAGGTCCTCGGCAGTGCAATCAGCTCTTGTCTTTGGCACCTCTACTCCTTCGGCATTTATCTTCAGGGTAGCCAGTGGACCATCGGTGACAATGTTCCATTGTGATGACCCAAAATGTCATCTTTAAATTAAATAAGTAATTTTATGTTCTAAGACCTCGAAAAGCATTATTTATCACTCCTCGACTTGCGTGCGTAGTCCGTATAATTTTCGAAAAAGGTTTTGTATGAAAAATGGATTAAAATGTGAAATGGAGCTTTAAAACTCAACTGAGTAGATGTTGGTCAACATTTTTATCAAACGGACTTGGATTAATGTTTTGACAATTCCGGTAGGTTCGTATCATGATTTGGGACTTGGGCGTATGCCCGGAATTGAATTCCGAGGTCCCTAGCCCGAGATATGGAATTTTGATGAAAAATTAAAAGTTTGAAAGCTTAATGATATTTAAGAATATACTGATGTTGGATTTATTGACACCGGGTCTGTATTTTGGTTCCCGAGCCCGGTATAGGTCCACTATAATATTTATGATTTGTCTGCCAAATTTGGTGAGAATCGAAGTTGATTTGACATGATTTTGTAAAAATATAAGTTTTAATATTTTCTTGAAAACTTCCTTTTATTTGTTGTCCGATTCGTAATTCTAGGTGTTATTTTGACGATTTGATCGCGCGAGCAAGTTCGTATGATATTTTAGGACTTGGGTGCATGTTTGGATTGGAGCCCCGAGGGCTCGAGTTGGTTTCGGGTGGTTAACGGATCATTTTTGGACTTGAGGAAACTGCACAAACCTGCTTCTAGTTTGCTTCTTCGCATTCGCGAGGGGAGTCTCGCGTTCGCGAAGAGCAAAGTGGGGCTGACATGTTTTGTGTTTCGCATTCGCGATAGAGTGAATGCGTTCGCAAAGGCTTGATATGCAAAGCTTTACGTTCGCGATCGAGGCCTCACATTTGCGATCGAAGCCTCGTGTTTGTGATCGAAGCCTCGCGTTCGTGAAGGGAAAGAGGCTAACCAGGAAATTGCCTTCGCGTTCGCGTAGCGCATCTCGCATTGGTCAGCAGAAATTTGTGATTCGCGAACGCGAGGCATTGACCGCATTCACGAAGGGTAAGAATCCCAGAAACAGAAGTTAAGTTCTAGAAAATGGGATTCGTCCCATTTTCAACCCTTTTCCATTTTTGAGCTCGAGTAAGGCAATTCTTGGGCGATTTTCATGGGAAAACACTGGGGTAAGTGTTCCTTATCCTATATTGATTATATTTCATGATTCCATACTCATTTATATCATGAATCCGTGAAAGTTTGGGAGAAAAATCAGATTTTTATAAAATCTTTCAAAAACAAAAATTTAAGATTTGAAGATCCATTTGACATCGGAATTGGATAATTTTTATATGGTTGGACTCGTTTCGGAATGGGTGTTCGGATTTCGTAAGTTTTTTCGAGATTTGTGATGTGTGTCCCACTGTCGAATATTTAAATGAATTTCGAATTTTTATCCGGATAATTAGTGAATTCATATGGAATTAATTTCTATGATTCACATTGAGTATATCAAATTGTTTGTGAATAGATTTGACGCTTTTGGAGATAAATTCAAAAGGAAAAGTTGTGGTCGAATAATTTATTGGAATGTACAAAGCGAGGTAAGTGTCGTGGTTAACCTTAACTTGAGGGAATAGAACCCTTAAATTATTTGTTATGTGAAATGCATGTGAACGACGTATAGGCGAGATGACGAGTGTCTATACATCATCAAATTAATTGTTTGCATAATTATTTGAAAATCATAAATTGTTCTAAGGCACGAATTAATTGTTTTAATAATTATTTATTTCTTATTCTTTGACAAATATAAATTCTTGAATTCCTGCAATAATTGTTACATGCTATTTGATTTATGTGTATTAATTTCTACTTGACATTTATCATATTAAATATTAAACTTCCTATTTTCTCCTTGATTTCCATAATAAATTGTTATTTGTCATTGTTTGTTTCATAATTAAATCATAATTATTGTATGCTTGTTGTCTTATAATTTTATATTAATTGTTACATTTATTGGGGCAATTTCTTCTATAAGAATTGGTAAATGAACATATTGGAGGAGCGGGTTGCACGCCGCAAAAGAATTGATTGAAATGAATATATTGGAGGATCGGGTTTCACGCCGCAACGGACTTATTAAAAGTCCATATTAGAGGATCGGGTTGCACGCCACAACAGACTTATTAAAAGTCCATATTGGAGGATCAGGTTGTACGCAGCAACAGACTTATTAAAAATCCATATTGGGGGATCGTATTGCATGCTGCAACAAACTTATTAAAAAGTCTATATTAGGGGATCGGATTGCACGCCGCAACAGACTTATTAAAAAGTCCATATTGGGGATCAGATTGCACGTCGCAATAGACTTATTTAAAAGTCTATATATATACTTGATTAAGATAAATATATGAGAGTATGGAAAATGAATATATTGTGAGAGCGGTTTGCACGCTATAACGGAAATTGGTTGAAATAATAATGGATTATTACTGCTGAGTTGGCCTCAATTATTATAAATGAGTTACCTGATTTATTTTTTGTAATGACCCAACTGCGTATAGGCTAATATAAGTGAACCGCCTTAGCCTAGTCACTACTTCGTCGAGGTTAGGCTCAGAACTTACCAGTACATGAGGTCGGCTGTACTGATACTACACTCTGCACTTCTTGTGCAGATTTCGGAGTTGGTCCCAGCGGCGTAGCATAGACTTGCTCGGATTTAAGCTACCAGAGGAGACTTGAGATATAAATGCATGGCGTCTGCAGTTCTGAAGTCCCCGTCTACTTTACTTTAGCTATGTGTTTATTTCTAGACAGCTTTATTTTAATTTGACCCTTATTTGTATTATTCTAGAAGCTCGTGCACTTGTGATACCAAATTCTGGGATGGTATTTAGACACCGTTATTTTTATGGATTATTCACTATATTTCAGATCTTACTTCTGCATTTATTTCTTTTTTATTAATAAATTTAAAACTTGTTTAAAAATGGCTAATATTATTCTAATGTTGGCTTGCCTAGAAAGTAAAATGTTAGGCGCCATCACGGTCCGAAGGTGGGAATTTTGGGTCGTGATAGTTGGTATTAGAGCACTAGGTTACATTGGTCTCACGAGTCACGAGCAAACTAAGTAGAGTCTGAAGGATTGGTACGGAGATGTCTGTACTTATCTCTCAGAGGCTATGAAGTTTAGGAACAATATCACTTCTTTCTTATACTATCGTGCGAATTTATTCTATCATCGATGATTGAACCATTCTACTCTTATTCTCTCGCCGATGGTGAGAACACGTAATACCTCTACCAATAGACAGGGACCAGAGCCCCCAGTGGAAACTATGGCCAGGGGTAGAGATCGAGGTCATGCTAGAGGCCGAGGTAGAGCTCAGTCTAGAGCTCGAGCAGTTGTACCTATTGTAAAACCTCAGGTGGACCTTCAGGAGGAAGTTCCAGTTCAGAATGTACCAGTTGGACCAGTTCAGGTCCCGGAAGGATTCATAGCTACTCCAGTGCTTCAGGACGCTCTAGTCTGTTTGGTGAGTCTTATGGAGGGCGTGTCCCAGAATAGTACATTTCCAATGGCACCAGCCATTTCTGAGGCTGGTGGAGGAGCACAAACTCCCACTACTCCCTCTCTAGAGCAGATGGCTCCCCAGAATCAGGCTCCAGCAGCCCCGCCAGTTGGGGTAGTTCAGCTAGTTGTTGCGGCATAGACCGGTGATAGGCCCGCCATGTCTTTTGAGGCTTTATTGAGACTAGCTAAGTTTACTAAGCTCTTTTGAGTTCACTTAAGTGGTACACCTTCTGAGGACCCACATGATTATCTTGAACGCTGCCACGAGGTGCTGCAGAACATGGGTATAGTTGAGACCAATGGGGTTGATTTTGCTGTATTTCAGATTAGGGGTTCCGCCAAGAGATGGTGGAGAGATTATACATTGACCAGACCAGTTGGATTGCCTGCACTTACCTGGGAGAAGTTCTCTCAGCTATTTCTGGAGAAGTTCCTTCCTATCACACTGAGAGAGGATTTTCGGAAGCAATTTGAGCGTCTACAGTAGTGTAGTATGACTGTTACTCAGTATGAGTCCCGTTTTGTGGATTTGGCCTGTCATGCTCTCCTTTTACTACCTACTGAGGGATAGAGAGTGACGAGGTTTATTGAGGGACTCACTCACCCTATCAGGCTTCAGATGGCCAAGGAGACCGGAAGTGAGATTTCTTTTCAGGCGGCAGCTAATGTTACGAGGAAGATCGAGATGATTCTTACACATGCAAGAGGGCAGAGGTCTGATAAGAGGCCTCGTCAGTTCGGTGGTTTCAGTGGTGCCTCGTCTGGAGGCAGGGTAATTGGTAAGGGTCATCCTCCCACACCATTTCATTCAGCACTTCATGCATCTCATGGTGCTTCAGGGAGTCACGGTCCTATTATGCCTTACTCTGGGCAGCCAGCATTTAGTGCATATTCAGCTCCTATCGGTGCACCACCACTCCAGAGTTACTACAGCGGTTATCCGGCCTATTCGGGTCAGCTTCAGCTTCAGCAGCCACAGCATCAAGATGGGTGTTATGACGGTGGGAACATTGGTCACATCAGGAGGTATTGCCTTAGGTTGGCAAGTAACAGATCTCAATAGGATTCTCGTGCCATCATACCGGCATTGGTTGCTTCACCGCCTACTCAGCCAGCTAGAGGTAGGGGTCAGGTAGCTAGAGGTGGAGGTCAGACCATTAGAGGTGGAGGCCAGCCAGTTAGAGGCCGTCCTAGAGATGCAGTTCAGAGTGGTGGGGCCCAGCCCCGATTTTATGCTTTTCCAGTTAGGCCTGAGGCCGAGCTATCTGATGTTGTTATCACAGGTATTATTCTAGTTTTCCATAGAGATGCTTCAGCTCTATTTGATCCAGGATCTACTTATTCGTATGTGTCCTCATATTTTGCTTCATATTTGGTTGTGCCTTCTGATTCTTTGAGTGCTTCTGTATGTGTATCTACACTGGTTGGAGACTCTGTTGTAGTAGATCATGTCCAACGTTCGTGTGTGGTGACTATTAGTAGTCTGGAGACTAGTGTGTGATATAATGTAAGGGTCCATCAAACTCTATAGAGAACTAGGTTCTCTATAAGTTCCCATAGATATAAGTTCGCACAGAAACGACGCACACTGCAGTAGGTAAATGACAAGAGGAATTTTATGTGGAAAATTCCCAGCTCAACGGGATTAAAAACCACGACCTACCCTTGTAGGATTTCAACTTCACTATGAGCAACTTTCAGATTACACCTATGTAACCTAGGAATTAACCTCTTAGTTCCTCACTAACTTGTAACAACTCTATTACAAGCCACTTTGTAATAACTCTATTACAAAGACTTCCAACTCGACTAAATTAGCCAAGACACAAACACAAGGGTTTATCATTTACAAAGGTTTCCCACATAATGCTTCTAACTAAGCGAAGTAGGAATTACAAGTAATGAACTTTAACAAAGGTGCAACACAACTAAGGACATGTGATGACTCAATGCTGGAAATTGGTCCTTCGTTATGTTCCTCTTTTTTCTTGACGCCTTGAAGGTCACTTGTAGGTTGGCAATACACTTGAGAGAGAGCTTGATATATTCTGAAGTATGCAAGTGTTGTTTTGCATTTCCTTCATGTTAATATTGCATAAGTGACCTCACTTGAATGATGTAAGAATGTTTGGTACAAAGGCATTCCCCATAAAGTTGACTGCTCCATTGTTTACACTGTTGCGTGTGTGCAAAGGAATAGTTGCAGTCACTTTACAGCTGTGGGGAGTTGAATTTGTACAGTCATCTCGGGAATTGGTAGCTATCTATTCCCTCTGCTGTTTATTTGGCTCGGAAGAGTTGAACTGTGTCCCTAACTGGAGACTTGTTGGCTTGTAAAGTCACCTCAAAAACTGGTAGCTATATGTTCCCTCTGTTGTTCCTCTGACTCGGAAGAGTTGAATTGTGTCCCCAACTGGAGACTTGTTGACTTGTATAGTCACCTCTTGAACTGGTAGCTCTGATGTTCCTTTGACTCCGAAGAGTTGAATTGTGTCCCCAACTGGAGACTTGTTGATCTTTAATTTCGTAGTATATCATGTTCCTTATCTGGTTCTTGACAGTAAATTTGTTAGATCATCAAAACATAATAGGGATACACATATAACCTATCGATTTTCCCCTTTTTGATGATGGCAAACGTATAATTCAAGTTCCTCCTAAGAACCAGAGTGAACTGTATTCCCCCTGAATCTGTTCCCCATCTCTATTACCCCTCAATTATTTTCCCCCTTTTGGCAGCATAAAAAGATCAGTAGCAAGCAATAAGCAAGAAGAAGTCTAGCTTGGTTAACTTATGCCACATGTGTGCACACAATCATGACTAAAAACAGAGCAGAAGAACAAGGTATGCACAACAAAAGGACGAGAAATTTATTAATTTTGGAAATAGGTAGGGAGCAGTTCCACTGATATACAATCACCACAAAATAAAAACAACAAAAAGGTGCCAGTCATCAAACATAAAACACAGGAAACAAAAACAACTTGAACTTGAATTGACACTGGAAGGGAATGACTCTGAGGAGCACTGGAAGGGGAAGGCTTAGAAGAAGAGGCAAGGGTGTTAAGAAGGATGTCCATTCTAGCATTAGCTGACATCTACTCATTGAGCAGTTTCTCTTTCAGGTCCTCAACCTATTTCCTGAGGTCGGCATTTTCTTTGGTCAAACGGGCAACCTCTGTGCTGTGAGAGCTTCTGGAACCAAGTGCCTCCTGAAGCTGACTTAGCTGACCTTCAAGAATGGTATTCCTTGCCTTCAGCTTCCTTGTGTCATCAGTGGCACTGTTTTGGGCGTTGATCAACTGGGAGATAGTAGAAGTGCTGCCAACCCCTCCAACCTTATCAATGCACTCACATTCCTCGATGGTGGTCTTGGAGAAGGTTTGCTTACAAGTACCCACTTTAGCTTTTCCCAAAGGGAATTTGAAGAATTCAAAAACCTTAGTGAGGAGGAACCCGTAAGTCAGCCCATGACATTCATCCTTGAACTCTGCCACCTTCTGCATATGTTATATCATGATGCCAGGTAGGTTGATAGTTGTGTAGCCATCCAGTGTGTCACGACCCAATTTCTCCTCCGTGTGACGTCGTGACGGCACCTAGTCTCTACAACTAGGTAAGCCTAACACTTTGCGGAATAATGAAATAAAAATATAAATTTAACCAACTATTAAAAAATACACAACAAATCCCAAAACCCGAAACTTCGTGAATTACAAACTACAAAAGGGAATATCTAGTGTTTCTATACCTCAGAATCTAACAAGGAAAATACAGAAGATAATGGACATGAGAAAGATTAGAAGGGGACTCCAAGGTCTGCGGACGTGGCAGATATACCTTAAAGTCTCCAAAGTTGTCTGGGCTCACTGATAGTGCGGCTGATAAGGTACACCTGGATCTGCACACGAAAAACACATGTGCAGAGAGTAGCATGAGTACACCACAATTGGTATCCAGTAAGTGCCAAGCCTAACCTCGGTCGAGTAGTGATGAGGTCATGGCCATATTGGTAAATATATAATAAAATAATATAGAGTGTAATACCGCAATAAAATAAAGGCTGAAATTTAACAACAATGAAATCATAGAAGGTAATAGCTCAGTACACAGAAACACAACAGGGGATCTCCCGAGATACCGTCCCGTAGTCCCAAACGTAAAAGTGCAGGGGGATCTCCCGGAATACCGTTCCGTAGTCCCAAAATAAATGTGTAGGGGGATCTCCCAAAATACAGTTCCGTAGTCCCAAATTAAATATATAGGGGGATCTCCCGGAATACCGTTCCGTAGTCCCAAAATAAATATGCAGGGGGATCTCCCGGAACACCGTTTCGTAGCCCCAAAGTAAATATGCAAGACAGTGGGAGGGGATCTCTCAGAATACCGTTCCGTAGTCCCAAACTAAATATGCAGCGCGAATGATAGAAATACAACTACATCACGAAATTCTTACAATTTAGACTAAGTACCAGTCAGAGAAGAAGCAGGAAATTTATTTAGCATGCTGCACATAATTCGCATAAACAATTAAGACATGTAGACACGTTGTATTAGACTAAACATGATAGCTACACATATTGGAATAACTCAATTAAGAATGAAAATAGATTAGTACTCATTAAAATGGTATAACTCAAAATAACAGGAAAACATGTTGCTGCTCAGTAAGAAAATCGGGTTTTCCACAACTAGCCCGTGTAAATACTCGCCCCCTCACGTACACGGCGCTCACATAGCACAATAGTTCCAAATCTTAAGGGGATTTCCCCCATACAAAGTTAGGCAAGCCATTTACCTCGAGTCAAGCTCAATTAATCGGTCACAATGCCTTTCCCATGAATATCCGGCTTTGAATGGCCCAAATCTAGCCAAAACAAATTACGTATCATAAATACAACAATATCATTTAATTAACAAAATCAACATTTAACGAAAATTCTGAAATTTAACTCAAAAATTGCCTTTGGGGCCCACTTCTCGGAATCGGGTAAAAGTCATAAAATATGAAAGCTCATTCACTCACGAGTCTAACCATAACAAATTTACTAAAATCCGACACCAAAATCTTGATCAAAACACCAAAATTTTGCCTAAGAACTTTTCTCAATATTTCACCCCAAATCTAAATTTAAACGATGAATTCAAGTATAGATTAGTGGATTATAACAATAAGGGAGTTAAGAATCATTACTCAAAAACTTCCTCCGAAAATCTCTCCAAATTTCGCCTTCTACCGAGCTCTCAGTAAAATTTGTGAAGTGAACTTCAAACCCTCGAATCTGCACCTTTTCTGCCCAGTTATTCTGCATCTGCGGACCTTGGGTCTCACCTGCGATGCCGCACCTACGAAATTTCCTTTGCAGGTGTGAAAACGACTTAAGAGGGCTGGGTCCACTTCTGCGAAAAATGGGCCGCACCTGCGAGTGCGCGCCTGCAGACTATTGTCTGCTTCTGCGATCTCCTCTGCACCTGCGGGTCCTTTAACGCATCTGCGAGCATCGCAGATATGGCATTTCCCTTCGCACCTGCGACCCCTGACGACACATCCTAAATCCACTTCTGCGCTTGCTTCTCCGCACGTGCGATCACGCACCTGTGATCTCTCCACCGCAGGTGCGAAAATGATAGATGCCTGAAGACTTCAGCAGCAATACAAATCCAACTTTTGATCCGTTAAGCACTCGAAACTCATCTGATCCCCCTGGGACCTAAACAAAACATACTAACCAATCCTAAAACACCATACGAACTTACTCGAACCCACAAATCACATCAAACAATGCTAAAATCACAAATCATTCTCCGATTCAAACTTAAATAACCTGAAACTTCCAAATTAGACAACCGATGTCGAAACTAACCAAGTCACGTCCGATTGATCCCAAATTTTGCACACAAATCATATTCAACACTACGGACCTACTCCAACTTCCGAAATCGGATTCCGACCCCGATATCAAAATTTCCACTACTGGTCCAAAACTCCAAAATTTTGACTTTCCACATTTCAAGCCTAAATGAGCTACGGGCCCCCAAAACACATTATGGACACGCCCCTAAGTCCAAAATCACCTAACGGAGCTAACAAAATTGACAGAATTCCATTCTGGAACCGTCTTCATGCAGTTCCGACTACGGTCCAAATTCTAAGGTTTAAGCTCTCATTTAGGGACTAAGTGTCCCAAAACACTCCGAAACTCAAAACTAATCATCCCGGCAAGTCACAATATCAGAAATAGATATGGGAAAAGCAGTTAATAGGGGTTCGGGGCTCTAACTCTCAAAATGACCGGCCGAGTCGTTACATTCTCCCCCCTCTTAAAATAATCGTTCGTCCTCGAACAAGTATAAAGACATACCTGAAACTGTGAAAAGATGAGGGTATTGGCTGCGCATCTCCTGCTCGGCCTCCCAAGTTGCCTCCTCGACCGGCTGCCCCCTCCGATGAACCTTCACGGAAGCAATGTTCTTTGATCTTAGCTTTCTGACCTGCCTGTCTAAAATAGCCACTGGCTCCTCAACATAGGATAGATCCTTGTCCAATTGAACTGAACTGAAATCTGACACATGGGACAGATCGCCAAGATACTTTCAAAGCATAGAAACATGGAATACCAGATGAACTCCTTCTAGACTGGGAGGCATAGCAAGCTCATAAGCAACCTCCCCAACTCGATGCAACACCTTAAATGGACCAATGAACCTTGGGCTCAGCTTGCCCTTCTTTCCAAACCTCATAACGCCCTTCATAGGCGAAACCCGGAGCAAGACTCGCTCTCCAACCATGAATTCCCCATCGTGAACCTTTTGGTCCACATAACTCTTCTGTCTTGATTGGGCTATGCGAAGTCTATCGTGAATCACCTTCACGTTTTCCAAGCCATCCTGAACCAAGTCCGTACCCAATAATCTGGCCTCATCAGGTTCGAACCAACCCACTGGGGACCGACACCACCTACCGTACAGAGTCTCATAAAGTGCCATCTGAATGTTGGACTGATAACTGTTATTGTATGCAAACTCTACAAGTGGCAAGAACTGATCCCAAGCACCCCTAAAATCTATCACATACCTTCTAATATCTGAATAGTGCGCTCGGACTTATGCTCAACTCAACCCTAGTACCCAACTCATGCTGTATAACTCTCCAAAATCGTGATGTAAACTACGTACCCCAGTCACAGATAATAGATACCGGTACGCCATGAAGCCTGATGATCTCACGGATGTAGATTTGAGCTAGCTGCTAGGAAGAATAGGTAGTCATCACAGGAATGAAATGAGCCGACTTGGTCAACCTATCCACAATCACCCAAATTGCATCAAACTTCCGCTGACTCCGTGGAAGACCAACAACGAAGTCCATAGTGATCCGCTCCCATTCCACTCCGGAATCTCTATCTTCTGAAACAACCCACCCGGTCGCTGATGCTCATACTTCACCTGCTGGCAATTTAGACATTTTTCCACATACTCTACTATGTCTTTCTTCATCCTCCTCCACCAATAATGCTGCCTCAGGTCCTGATACATCTTTGCGGCACCCAGATGAATGGAGTACCGTGAACTGTGAGTCTTCTGAAGAATTAACTCACGCAAACCATCTACATTGGGAACACATAGCCTACCCTGCATTCTCAATGCACAATCATCTCTAATAGCGACCTCCTTAGCATCACCGTGCTGGACCGTGTCCTTAAGGACAAGCAAATGGGGGTCATCATACTGACGCTCCCTGATACGATCATAAAGAGAAGACCGAGAGACCATACAAGCCAATACTCGACTCGGCTCCAAAATATCCAATCTCACAAACTGGCTGGCTAAGGCCTGAACATCCAACGCCAATGGCCTCTCTACTGCTGGTAGATATGCTAAACTCCCCAAAATCTCTGCCCGGCGAATCAAAGCATCGACAACCACATTGGCCTTCCCAGGATGGTACAAAATAGTGATATCATAATCCTTAAGTAGATCCAACCACCTCCACTGACATAAGTTAAGATCTTTCTGCTTAAACAGATGCTGCAAACTCCGATGATCCGTGTAAATCTCACAAGGAACACCATACAAATAATGTCGCCATATCTTCAAGGCATGAACAATAGCTGCTAACTCAAGGTCATGGACATGATAGTTATTATCGTGCACCTTCAGCTGTCTGGACGGGTAGGAAATCACCCTACTGTCCTTCATCAACATCGCGCTGAGACCAATCCGCGATGCATCACAATATACAGCATAAGACCCCGAACATGTAGGTAATACCAATACTGGGGCTGTAGTCAAAGCTTTCTTGAGCTTCTGAAAGCTCTCCTCACATTCCTCTGTCCACCTGAACGGAGCACCCTTCTAGGTCAACCTGGTCATAGGTGCTGCAATAGATGAGAATCCCTCTACAAAGAGACGGTAATACCCCGCCAAACTAAGAAAACTTTGGATTTCTGTAGCTGAGGATGGCCTGGGCCAACTCTGCACTACTTCAATCTTCTTTGGATCTACCTTGATCCCATCACAAGACAGTATGTGGCCCAAGAATTCCACTGAATCAAGCCAGAATTCACACTTAGAAAATTTTGCATTCAATATCTTCTCCCTCAAAGTCTGAAGCACGGTCCTCAGGTGCTGCTCATGATCTTCCCGAGACCGGGAATATACCAGGATGTCATCAATAAATACAATGACGAAGGAATCAAGATAAAGCCGGAACACACTATGCATCAAATGCATAAAGGTTGCTGGGGCATTGGTCAGCCCAAATGACATGACAAGAAACTCAGAGTGACCATATCTGGTCCTAAAAGCAGTCTTTAAGATATCCGACTCCCGAATCTTCAACTGATGATAACCTGAACATAAGTCAATCTTGGAAAACACTGTGGCACCATGTAACTGATCAAATAAGTCATCAATACGAGGCAATGGGTACATGTTCTTCACTGTGACTTTGTTCAACTGGCGGTAATCAATACACATCCGCATAGAACCATCCTTCTTCTTCACAAATAAGACAGGAGCACCCCAAGGTGACACACTAAGCTGAATGAAGCCTTTATCAAGCAATTCTTGTAACTTCTCTTTCAACGCCTTCAATTCAGGAGGAGCCATACGATATGGAGGAATAGAGATGGGCTGAGTGCCCGACAACAAATCAATGTCAAAATCAATATCTCTGTCGGGCGGCATGCCCGTAAGATCAGCTGGAAAATACATCTTGAAAGTCCCTCACTACTGGAACTGACTCAACTGTAGGGGTATCAATACTGACATCTCTCACATAAGCTAGATATGGGTCACACCCCTTCTTAACCATTCGTTGAGCTTTAAGAAAAGAAATAACTCTACTAGGAGTATACTCTAAGGTACCTCTCCACTTTAATCATGGTAAACCTAGTATAGCTAGCATCACGGTTTTAGCATGACAATCAAGAATAGCATAATGGGGCGACAACCAGTCCATGTCCAAAATAATATCAAAGTCCACCATGCTGAGAAATAATAAATCGGCTCTGGTATCAAAACCACTAAGAGCAATCAGACACGACCGATACACGCGGTCTACAACAAGAGAATCTCCCACAGGAGTAGATACATAAATAAGGGACCTCAAAGAATCCCGAGATATGCCCAAATACGGGGCAAAATAAGAGGACATATAAGAATATGTAGAGCCTGGGTCAAATAATATCGACACATCTCTATGACAGACCGGAACAATACCTGTAATGACAAAATCAGAAGCAACTGCCTCTGTATGATCAAGAAGTGCATAATATCTAGCCTGGCCTCCCCCGCTAAGGTGACCTCTACCACCCCAACCTCCACCTCGAGTTAGTTCAGCAGGTGGGGTGGCAGCTGGTGATGTAATCATAGCCTGAGGACCCGGTGGAGCACGCTGTGGCTGAAAAGTTTGTGGAGGTGCACCCCTCCTTATCCTGGGGCAATCCCTCATCATGTGACGAGTGTCGCCATACTCAAAACAAGCTCTTGGAGGGTTGTGGCTATTGTGGCTGGCTCGGGCCAGGTCTGCTGGACTGGCCACTAGGAACACCTCGTGTAGGAG
Organism: Nicotiana tabacum; assembly: GCF_000715075.1. Classification (NCBI taxonomy): domain Eukaryota; kingdom Viridiplantae; phylum Streptophyta; class Magnoliopsida; order Solanales; family Solanaceae; genus Nicotiana; species Nicotiana tabacum. The sequence goes on from NW_027438330.1 coordinate 143,609, forward strand.
GCACACTAGATACTGGCGGTGCATAATAAGGCTCCTGGGGTCTAGAAGGAGCTGGAACACCGCTGGAGGCTGGAAGAGCTGAATGAACGGGGCGGCTCACATAACCTCTACCACGGCGAGCTGTTGGGACACGAGCTCCCAAATAATAACCAGCCTCTCGAGACCTCTTAGCCTCACTCTCCTCTCTATCCCGGGCAAGCATGCCCTCAAATCTCCTGGCAATACCCATAACCTGCTGATAAGAAATATTCATCTCCAATTCCCTAGCCATACTACTCCGGATGCCGGGATGGAGACCCTCAATAAACCATCGAACCCTCTCTCGAGCTATGGCAACTAAGGCCGGTGCATGTCGGGCCAAATCACTGAAGCAAACTGCATACTCTGACACAGTCATAGCACCCTGGCGCAACTGCTCAAACTTCGCGTGCCATGAGTACCTGAGGCTCTAAGGGACATACTCTCTCAAAAACATGTCAGAGAACTGAGTCCATGTCGGTGAAGCTGCCTCAGCTAGACTACTCAACTCATAAGCACACCACCACTGATAGGCTTCTCCTCTAAGCTGGAATGTAGTAAAAGAAACCCCGTTCGTCTCCGCTATGCCCATAGTACGGAGAATACGATGACACTCCTCCAGAAAACCCTGAGCATCATCTGTAGACAATCCGTTGAAGGTAGGCGGGTGGTACTTCTTGTACCTCTCAAGTCAGAGCTGCTCCGCCTCAGAAGCTGCTGCCAGAACCTCGGGCTGAGCTGGATCTACCAGCTGAATTGGTACAATCTCTGGAACCTGGTCGACCTGAACCAGCTACTTTGGAGTACCGGTGACGGGAGTCTGTGCTCCTCCCCCGGCCTGAGATGTGGCAGGAGCAAGTGGAATCAATCCAGCCTGAGCTAAGGTGTTGAACATGCTCAGAAATTGGGCTAGAGTCTCCTGGAGGGCTGGTGCAGCAACAGGTATCTCAGGTGTCTGCCCTCCAGCTTGAGCTACTGGGGGCTCCTCTGTAGCAGCTCGTGTGGGTGCTCTGGCTACACTACGTGGACGTCCTCGGCCTCTACCCCAGCCCCGGCCTCTCGGGGCTCTAGCAGGGGGCGCGGGTGCCTGTTCATCAGATCCGCATGTACGTGTCCTCACCATCTGTAAGAGAATAGAATACAGAAATTTAGAATCTCTAAAGTCAACAAATTTTCGCACGACAAGGAATCAAAGTAGTGAAATTTTCCTAATAGTTTCATAGCCTCCCGAAGATAAGTACAGACATTTCCGCACCGATCCGTGAGACCCTAATAAACGGGCTTGTGACTCACGACACTTATGAACCTAGAGCTCTGATACCAACTTGTCACAACCCAATTTCCCCTCTGTGTGACGTCCTGACGACACCTAGTCTCTAGAACTAGGTAAGCCTAACACTTTGCGGAATAATGAAATAAAAATATAAATTTAACCAACTATTCAAAAATACACAACAAATCCCAAAACCCGGAACATCATGAATCACAAACTACAGAAGGTAAAATCTAGTGTCTTTATACCTTAGAATCTAACAAGGAAAAATACAGAAGATAATGGACATGAGAAAGAGTACAAGGGGACTTCAAGGTCTGCAGACGCGACAGACATACCTTGAAGTCTCCAAAGCTATCCCGGCTTACTGATAGTGCAGCTGATAAGGTACATCTGGATCTGCACATGAAAAAAATAGCATGAGTACACCATAGTAGGTACCCAGTAAGGGCCAAACCTAACCTCGAGTAGTGACCAGGTCAGTGCCATACTGGTAAATATATAATAAAATAATATAGAGTGTTATACCGCAATAAAACAAAGGATGAAATTTAACAACAATAAAATCATAGAAGGTAACGACTCAGTACACAGAAACACAACAGGGGATCTCCCGAGATACCGTCCTGTAGTCCCAAACATAAATGTGCAGGGGGATCTCCCGGAATACCGTTCCGTAGTCCCAAAATAAATGTGCAGGGGGATCTCCTAGAATACTGTTCCGTAGTCCCAAAATAAATGTGCAGGGGGATTTCCCGGAACACTGTTCCGCCAGGGGGGGAACTCCCGGAATACCGTTCCGTAGTCCCAGAGTAAATATGCAGCGCGAATGATAGAAATACAACTACATCACGAAATTCTTACAATTTAGACTAAGTACCAGTCAGGGAAGAAGCAGGAAATTCATTTAGCATGCTGCACATAATTCACATAAACAATTAAGACATGTAGACACGTTGTATTAGACTAAACATGATAGCTACACATATTGGAAGAACTCAATTAAGAATGAAAATAGATTAGTACTCATTAAAATGGTATAACTCAAAATAACAGGAAAACATGTTGCTGCTCAGTAAGAAATTCAGGTTTTCCACAATTAGCCCGTGTACGTACTCGTCACCTCACGTACACGGCGCTCACATAGCACAATAGTTCCAAATCTTAAGGGGATTTCCCCCACACAAAGTTAGGCAAGTCACTTACCTCGAGTCAAGCTCAATTAATCGGTCACAATACCTTTCCCATGAATATCCGGCTCTGAATGGACCAAATCTAGCAAAAAGAAATTACGTATCATAAATACAACAATAATAGACTCATCTAATTAACGAAATAAACATTTAACGAAAATTTTGAAATTTAACTCAAAAATCTCCCGTGGGGCCCATTTCTCAGAATCAGATAAAAGTCATAAAATACGAAAGCTCATTCACTCACGAGTCTAACCATAACAAATTTACTAAAATCCGACACCAAAATCTCGATCAAAACCCCAAAAAATCGGCGTAAGAACTTTTCTCAATTTTTCACCCCAAATCCGAATTTAAACGATGAATTCTAGCATAGATTAGTGGAATATAACCATAAGGAAGTTAAGAATCATTACCCAAAAACTTCCTCAGAAAATCTCTCCAAATTCCGCCTTCTACCGAGCTCTCAATCAAATTTGTGAAGCGAACTTCAAACCCTCGAATCTGCCCCTTTTCTGCCCAGTTATTCCGCATCTGCCGACCTGGGGTCTCACCTGCGACGCCACACCTGCAAAATTTCCTTTGCAAGTGCAGAAACGACATAAGAGGGCTGGGTCCACTTCTGCGGAAAATGGGTCGCACCTGTGAGTGCGCGCCTGCGGACTATTGTCTGCTTTTGCGATCTCATCCGCGTCGGCGGGTCCTTTAGCGCATTTGCGAGCATCGCAGATGCGGCATTTCCCTTCGCACCTGCGACCCCTGACCACACATCCCAAATCCACTTCTGGCTTGCTTCTCCACACGTGTGATAACGCACCTGCGATCTTTCCACCGCAGGTGCAAAAATGACAGATGCCTGAAGACTTCAGCAGCAACAGAAATCCAACTTTTGATCTGTTAAGCACTCGAAACTCACCCGAGCCCCCGGGACCTGAACCAAACATACCAACCAATCCTAAAACACCATACGAACTTAGTTGAACCCAAAAATCACATCAAACAATGATAAAATCACAAATCATCCTCCGATTCAAACTTAAAGAACTTGAAACTTCCAAATTCGACAACCCATGTCGACACTAACCAAGCCACGTCCGATTGACCCCAAATTTTGCACACAATTCATATTAAACACTATGGACCTACTCCAACTTCCGGAATAGGATTCCGACCCCGATATCAAAATTTCCACTACCGGTCCAAAACTCCAAAATTTCGACTTCCGCCATTTCAAGTCTAAATGAGCTACGGGCCCTCAAAACACATTCCGGACACGCCCCTAAGTCCAAAATCACCTAACGGAGCTAACAGAACCAACAGAATTCCATTCTAGAACCGTCTTCACATAGTTCCGACTACGATCCAAATTCTAAGGCTTAAGCTCTCATTTAGGGACTAAGTGTCCCAAAACACTCCGAAACTCAAAACCAATCATCCCGGCAAGTCACAATAGCAGAAAGAGATATGGGGAAAGCAGTTAATAGGAGTTCGGGGCTCTAAATCTCAAAACGACTGGCCGGGTCGTTACATAGTGCTTCCATGAGAACCAGGTCTTCTCGAGATGTAATTGACCTTCTCTCAGCAAGAGGGAGGAAGACCTTGTTCACTAACTCAAACAACAATTGGTACACTAGAATGAGGGACTTCTTGTGTACCCATTCCCTTGCTGAACTGCCTTATCCTTCACAATGGCATTTCTAAAGTTTGAAGAACAAGAGCCTTAAAAAGAACACAACCCCTCAGCAGGCACACCTAGAATAGATCCCAGCACAGCAGAGTCCATCACAAAATCTACCCCATTCATCATCATGAAAATATGATCATCCTTAACAGTGAAGAAGTCAACATAGAAACTTCACACTTCTTCCTCATACACTTTGAAAATGTCACCTGTGAACAAATGCGTCCACTGTTGAAATTCACAAATCTCCACCAATTGTCGCATTCCAGCCATATCAAGAATATCAGGGGCAAAGGTTCTGCCCTAAAGCAACTTCTGTTTCCTCGAGTTTTCCCTTCCAACATCCTTGGTCACACTGACCTTGGCCTTTTTCAAGGAACCGGGTCCCTCACTAGCACTATCCTTCCTCTTCACATAATTTCTTTACATTGTTTCTTTTCTCAACAGGTTTCCCAAACACCTTCTTAGACACGTTCTTACCAGACCCCTCGGCCACTTTTTCTCCAGAATTTTAAATCGCAGGTTTCTTGGAGGATTTACGGATTAAGGGACTAGGTTCCTCATCCACCTCGTCATCAATGTCCACAGCAAGATATGTAGGCACCACCTCTTCATGTACTAACATTCCACCTTCACTAACCTTCTCCTCTTCTTTTCTTTTATGCTTTTCTTTAGAGCTGACTCAAGAACCTCCTTCTATTGTAGCCTTGTAGTAGGTCTTTTAGGAGTGGGTGTTTTGGGAATTGCCCTGCTATTCCTAGCACTAATAAAGCTTGCAATAGCCACATTAGCATAGTATTTTTCACTACCGTCATTCTCCTCCTCAGACAGAGATCTCATCTCGGGAGCAATAATGGCCAATGGCTCAGCATAGAAGTGAGGAGAGGGAGCAAGATCAGTACTGACCTGGGGTTCTTTAGAAGAATAGGGAGTTTATCCCAAGTAGGAGCATACGGCTTCTCTTGTGTGAAGGGATCAGGTCCCTCAGTAAGTTCCCCAATAGTACTGTCTGGTGCCAGATTTTTGACAGGCACCAGATTCCTTCCTTCTTTCAGTGGACAGTCACCTTTCCCCTGAGACCCATTCGTTTCAGACACACCTTCATAACCACTATCTATACAACCCTCAACAATGATTGACAACATATTCTTTATGCCTCTTGTTCTTGCAAACCCAAGGTGAACTCAGAAGACATAGGAAAAGCATTACCTGTAGAATCGGCGACATACAAATCAACCCCTGGGGTAGTTCTTGTTGATTTACCATTATTACGACCCATGCCTTGCTGTATCTTAGAACTTTCTTCCACTGGCAGACTAGAAATTTCCTGATTTTCTTCTCCCTCGACAGTATCTTCTTCAACAATCTTTTCCAGCGAGGCAGAAGTAGAGGTCACAGCAACAAATTTCTTGGGAGTCGATGGTTTGCGACTCCGATAAGAACCAGAACTCGACTGGGTTGGAGAGGAAGCAAAGGGTGGTTGCGACTCTAAATTAGGGTTTGGACTAGTCGGAACAGGGAGTGTGAGCTTTATCACTGGTGTTTCAATGAATGAGGACACAGTGGGGACAATCCTTGGAACATTTTGTGTTTCCTGATTGTTAGACATGGTGGAATGTAGTCAGTTGAAGAAGGGAGTTTGAAGAAGGAAAAGGGAAATTTTGGATTCTTGATGTGAACAGTTCTAAAATGGATTTATTTAAGAGGGGTGAGAGACCGGTTGGGTATCAATTTTTGGTAGACGGGTCACTTCATAACGGGTGAGACACTTGGATTTAAGAAACAACAAAAAGGGAACTGGCAATTTTAATGACGTGGCACCATTTCTGCTGTTTAAAAAGTTATGCATGGGAGTACAGAGGAACTACTAACCTGTGTCAAAGGAACCAGGTTCCTTGACAGAGTTTGAAAATGTAAGCCTCATCCTTTGACCAATCGTGCAATACATTAGCTACTTGTGTGCTCTGTAATCATCATGCGTGTCTACTTGTAACGGTATAGACGTGAGTTAGACTGCGCCAGAAAACACTTTTTAGCTATTTTACCTGTACATTTCTTTCGTAGCCAATCATCGAGGGACCAGGTTCTCAGCTTGATTTTATCAATCATAGTGCCTTGCAATTCTTTAAAAAGATCTCTCTACTTAGTGCTTTAGTGAAGATATCTACAATTTGATCTTCTATGCTACAAAACTTCACGCAGATGAGCCCTTTCACAACATTGTCTCAAAATCTTCTAGCTGCTGCTTGATCCACAATAGTTGAGCACAGCAAGAGGCAGCTACCACATACTCAGTTTTAGCAGTTGAATGGACTAATGAGTTTTATTTTCTTGTGCCCCGTGAGATTAGACACAAACCTAGAAATGTGCCATATCAGAAGTGCTTTTCCTATCCACCAGATAACCAGCATAGTCAGCATCAACATACCCTATCAAGTCAAAGTTATCTCCTAAGGGATAGTATAGAACCATATCCTGCGTTCCTTTGAGATACCTCAGAATTCTCTTTGCAACCTTCAGATGAGACTCCATTGGATTGGATTGAAACCTGGCATAGAGTCCCATACTGAAAACAATGTCTGGTCTACTTCCTGTGAGATACAGAAGTGACCCAATAATGCCTCTATACATAGTCTCGTTTACAGGAGAACCAGGTTCATCAATATCCAGGCGAGTGGCAGTGGCAACAAGTGTATCAATGATCTTTGAACTTTCCATCTCAAATCTCTTCAGAAGCTTTTTGATGTACTTTTGCTGATTTATTATTGTGCCCTGAAGAGTTTGTCTGACTTGTAGACCCAAGAAGAAATTCAATTCCACCATCATGCTCATCTCCAACTCACTTCCCATGAGTTTTGCAAATTCCTCACACAATGAGTCATTTGTTGCTTCGAAGATGATGTCATCAACATAGACTTGCACAATGAGCAGGTTTCTCCATAGTTTCAAGCGCGTTTCTTGCCTTTGATCTTGTTGTGAGATGGTCCAGGAATTTCTGAATGTGATTCTCTCTCTGCATGTGTGGTCACATGATCTGCATCAGCAACTCTGTTTTCAGCTTCAGTTGTAATGATTGAGGAACCGAGTTCTTCTATGTCAGCTGGAGATTCAGATGTGCCATTGTCATCTGAATCCTTGACCTGAATCATCATGTCAATTTTTCCATTTGCCATGTCAATGACTTCACCAGGGACAGTTGACTGTTCTTCCTCTTGATCAATCTTATCATGTGAATCCTTCCCATATGAGTGGTGAGATTCATCAAAGATCACATGTATACTTTCCTCAACACATTGCATCGCACACCTTGTGATCCTTGAAGCTTGAGTTGGGCAGGCCACGAACCAGGTCCTTATTGACCAGCAACGTGAAACTTGCATGACTCGGCCTTATGTGCCATAGTTCAGCATCATCTTCAACAGCACTCAGACATCTGAGATTATCACTCTTGTTTCCCATGTCACAGATTTGGGAGACACTTAACAAGCTATACTTCAACCCATTCACGTAGTACATATTTTCAATTGAGTGAGAAGGAGAATTTCCAATTCTTTCAAGTCCCAGAATGTATCTCTTTTTGCCATTTCCAAAGGATACACTCCCTCCTTGCAGGGCTTTGAGTGAAAGGAAATCATTTGTGCTTCCAGTCATGTGCTTCGAGCAACCACTAACTATGTACTCTTATTGGATCCTCCTTTTCACTGCTCCCTGCACAAGGAAATCAAGGGTTAGACTTAGGAACCCAAACAAGTTTGGGTCCCTTGTAGTGAGGAAAAGGTCGAATTAAACTTCTTTTTGTCCAGGCAGGCAGTATATGTTTTTTAACGGAGGGACCAGGTTCCTTAACAATAGTTACTTTCTTAGCAAAAACTTTGTTTTTCTATTGAGACTGAACCCTAAACTTGCAGTTTTCCTTAAGGTGCCCATTGTTACCACAGTGAATACAAAGCCAATTATCGGGTATAGTAACACACTTGCTATGAGGGTTGTAGGGAGTTTTTTCCCTTTGAAACCCAATTCCCTGCTTGTTTCCCCCATTGTTTATGTACATGGCAGTGATAGCATCAGAGGACTAGGTCCATTTGAGTGATTTTTCAAGATCACTCTTGACTCTTCCTAGTTCTTCCTGAAGTTGCTTGTTCTTTTCAAGTTCAATACATAGTCTAGACTTCACTGTCTTCATCTCATCTTCAAGCCTAAGATGTGGTTCATTAGCAACTTCCTTACCTTTGTGAAGAGTCTCATGCCTACCCTCTCCTTTCAGTTCCTTAATTGTGTCATTCAGATCAACTACTACTGCTAGTAAGTCATCTCTCTCAAGCTCACTGTTAGCGACTCTTTTGGTCAAGACATCTTTTTCTTTTTCAACACTCTCAATAGTTTACTTCAAATCAACCACCACTACTACTAGATCATCTCTCTCAAGTTCTAAGTTAGCAGTGTTTTCAATTGAAACTTCTTTCTCTTTCTTAGCACACTCAATAGTCTCTTTCAAATCTACCACAACGACTACTAGGTCATCTCTAGATTGTTCTGCTTCTCCTAATTCCACAATTAGAGCATTTTAATCATTTATAGGATTGTGGTATGCATCTATTAAAACATTTGCCAAAGACATGAGTTTTTTTTTAAGAATAAGATTTCAGATTTCCCTAAACATCCAGAAAATTTACCTCATCATCGTCGTCGTCATCTTCATCATCATCAGACTGAGCCATCAAGGAAAAAATAGAGTCATACTCAGTTGCTTCACTTTCTACTGCCATCATTGAACTGTCACCATGATCATTATCTTCTTCAGATTTGCTGGAGGAGTCTCCCCATGTAGCAAGAGCTTGTTTTACAACATTGTCAGCGACATTCTTTCTATTAAGGCGTTTATCAGGAACCGGGTTCCTCTTGGCTTCTTTGTCAAAGTTGTTTTTATACTGATATTTCTTTAGGAGAGGGCAATCCTTGATGAAGTGTCCTGGCTTGCCACATTTATGATAGAGGTCATAATGTTTTGGCTTGCTAGAACTTCCCCTTTTTGGAATGCCTCCATTCATGCGAACCATCTTCTGGAATCTTCTAGTCAAATAAGCCATATCACCATCCTCACCACTTGAATCATTACTGTCTGTCTTGAGAACTAGGTTCCTCTCTCTTTTGGGCTCTCTTCTCTCATTGTCCTTCTTCTTCTTTATTTCATAAGTTTTTAGATTACCAATGAGTTCATCAATGGTTAGCTTCTGCAAATTCTTTGCCTCTATGATGGCGTTTACCTTGCTTTCCTAGGAACCAGGTAATACACTAGGTATTTTCTTGACAAGTTTGTTTCTAGGAATGATTTCCCCCAATGAGTGAAGCTCATTGATGATAGAGGTGAAGCGAGTGTGCATGTCCTGAATGGACTCATCGTCCTTCATCCTGAATAGCTCATTAATGATAGAGGTGAAGCGAGTGTGCATGTCCTGAATGGACTCATCATCCTTCATCCTGAATAGCTCATACTCAGTGGTTAGCATATCAATCTTTGACTGTTTGACTTGAGTAGTCCCTTCGTGTGCAGTTTGGTGAGCCTCCCAGATCTCCTTGGCAGATTGGCAGGTAGAAATTCGGTTATATTCGTCTGGTCCAATACCACAGACGAGGATCTTTTTGGCTCGGAAGTCTTCTCTATAACCTTTCTGTCAGCATCATTGTATTCCTTCCTAGTCTTAGGAACTGACACTTCTGGTTCTCTAATGGTCTTCATAGGAACAAAAGAACCGTCGCAGATGACATTCCAAAGTTCTGACTCTTCAGCCATGATAAAATCATGCATCATTGTCTTCCACTATCCATAGTATTGTCCATTAAATTGTGGGGGTCTGTAGGTTGATTGACCTTCTTCAAAGTTTGGTGGAGCAGCCATGAGGATCCTTTCTAGGTGAGCCTGATAGAAAGAACCTCCTCTGATACCAATTGATAGAATTCGAGGGTCCACCAAACTCTATAGAGAACCAGGTTCTCTATAAGTTCCCACAGATATAAGTTTGCACAGAAACCACGCATACTGTAGTAGGTAAATGACAAGAGAAATTTTACATAGAAAATTCCCAGCTCAACGGGATTAAAAACCATGACCTACCCTTGTAGGAGTTAAACTTCATTATGAGAAACTTTCAGATTACACCTATGTAACCTAGGAATTAACCTCTTAATCCCTCACTAACTTGTAACAACTCTATTACAAGCCATTTTGTAATAACTCTATTATAAAGATTTAACCTCTCACTAAATTGTAACAACTCTATTACAAGCCACTTTGTAATGACTCTATTACAAAGACTTCCAACTCGACTAAACTAGCCAACACACAAATACAAGGGTTTATGATTTACAAAGGTTTCCCACATAATGCTTCTAACTAATCGAAGTAGGAATTACAAGTAAAGAACTTTAACAAAGGTGCAACACAACTAAGGACATGTGATGACTCAATGTTGGAAACTGGTCCTTTGTTATGTTGCTCTTTGTTCTTGATGCCTTGAAGGTCACTTGCAGGTTGGCAATACACTTCAGAGAGAGCTTGATAGATTCTGATGTGTGCAAGTGTTGTTTTGCTTTTCCTTCATGTTAAAATTGCATAAGTGACCTCACTTGAATGATGTAAGCATGTTTGGTACAAAGGCATTCCCCATAAAGTTGACTGTTCCACTATTTACATTATTGCGTGTGTGCAGAGGAACAGTTGCAGTCACTTTACAGCTGTGGGGAGTTGACTTTGTACAGTCACCTCTGGAATTGGTAGCTATTTGTTCCCTCTACTGTTCCTTTGACATAGAAGAGTTGAATTGTGTCCCCAACTGGAGACTTGTTGACTTGTACAGTCACCTCGGAAACTGGTAGCTATCTGTTCCCTCTGTTGTTCCGTTGAATCTGAAGAGTTGAACTGTGTCCCCAACTGGAGACTTGTTGATCTTTAATTTCTTGAGGATATGTATCGGGTTCCTTATCTGGTTCTTGATAGTAAGTTTGTTAGATCATCAAAATATAATAGGGATACACATATAACCTATCAGTGTGGATCTTCTACCTCTTGATATGGTAGATTATGATGTCATCTTGGGTATTGATTGGTTGTCCCCTTATCATGCTATATTGGATTGTCATGCCAAGATAGTTACCCTAGCCATGTCGGGGTTACCTCGGTTATAGTGGAAAGGAACTCTTGGTTATTCTACCAGCAGGGTTATTTCTTATATAAAAGCTCAGTGTATGGTTGAGAAAGGGTATCTAGCCTATTTGGCTTATATTCGTAGTCCTAGTGCGGATGTTCCTTCTATGGACTCAGTACTAGTTGTTCGTGAATTTTAAGAAGTATTTCTTGCAGATATGCCGGGGATGCCACCCGATAGGGATATTGACTTCTGTATTGATTTGGCTCCAGGCACTCAGCCCATTTCTATTCTACCATATCGTATGGCCCCGTCGGAGTTGAAAGAATTGAAGGAGCAGTTACAAGACTTGCTTGATCAGGGATTCATTAGACCCAGTGTCTCGCCCTGGGGTGCACCATTATTATTTGTAAAGAAGAAAGATGGTTCTATGCAAATGTGCATAGATTATCGGCAGTTGAATAAGGCCACTATCAAAAACAAATATTCGTTGCCAAGAATTGATAACTTATTTGATCACCTTCAGGGTGCCAAGGTATTTTCGAAGATTGATTTGAAGTCTGGTTACCATCAATTGAAGATTAGGGCATCTGATGTTCCTAAGATAGCTTTTCGGACTCGGTATGGGCATTACGAATTCCTAGTGATGTCATTTGGGTTGAGAAATGCCCCAGCAACATTTATGGATTTGATGAATCGGGTGTTCAAGCCCTATTTGGATTTTTTTGTGGTTGTATTCATTGATGATATCTTGATTTACTCCAACAGTCGAGAGGAGCATGAGCAGCATCTTCGGAGTGTGCTTCATACTTTGAAGAATAATCAGTTATATGTCAAATTTTCAAAATGTGAGTTTTGGTTAGACTCGGTTGCCTTTTGGGGCATGTTGTATCGGCATAAGGCATAAAGTTGGATCCTAAGAAAATGGCTGTTCATAATTGGTCTAGACCTACTTCAGTTACAGAGATCCGGAGTTTCCTGGGTTTGGCAGGTTATTATCGTCGGTTCGTGATTGGGTTTTCATCTATAGAAAGCTCATTGACCAGACTGACCCAGAAAGGTGTCCCATTCAGATGATCAGACGAGTGTGAGTTGAGCTTTCAGAAGCTCAAGACTGCTTTGACTACGACACCAGTGTTGGTATTATACACAGGTTCAGGATCATATACGGTATATTGTGACGCATCTCATAATGGGCTTGGTGTAGTATTAATGCAAGATGGCAGGGTAATTGCATATGCGTCACGATAGTTGAAAGTTCACGAGAAGAATTATCCTATTCATGACTTAGAATTGGCAGCCATTGTTCATGCACTGAAGATTTAGAGGCATTACCTTTACGGTGTCTCATGTGAGGTATTTATTGATCATCGTAGCCTTCAGTATCTGTTCAAACAAAAAGATTTTAATTCAAGGCATAGAATATGGTTGGAGTTGTTGAAAGACTATGATATCACCATTTTGTATCACCCCGGAAAGGCCAATGTGGTGGCTGATGCTTTGAGTAGAAAGGTTGTGAGTATGGGCAGTCTTGCATATATTTCGGTTGGTGAGAGACCATTAGCTGTAGATGTTCAGACTTCGGCTAATCAGATCGTGAGGTTAGATATTTCAGAACCTAGTCGGATTCTAGCTTGCACAGTCGCTCGGTCTTCTTTATATTATCATATCAAAGAGAGGCACAATATGATGATCCTCATTTACTTGTCCTTAAGGACATGGTGCAGCACGGTGATGCTAAACAGGTTGTTGTGGGGGAAGATGGAGTTCTGCGAATGCAGGGTCATATTTGTGTGCCTAATGTTGACGGGCTTCGTGAATTAATCCTTGAAGAGGCACACAGTTCCAGGTATTCTATTCATCCAGGTACCGCTAAAATGTATCAAGAAAGGTGTAATGAGGTTCGGAAAGAAGGGCAAGTTGAGCCCTAGGTATATCGGACCCTTTGAAATTCTTGAAAAGGTGGGTGAAGTATCCTACAGGCTTGCATTACCACCTAGTTTATTAGCGGTTCATCCGGTGTTCCATGTGTCTATGCTCCAGAAATATCATGGTGATCCATCCCATGTGTTAAATTTCATCTTAGTCCAATTGGACAAAGATTTGACTTACGAGGAGGAGTTGGTGGCTATACTAGCCCGATAGGTCTGACAGTTGAGGTCTAAGAGTTATCCTTCAGTTCGGGTGCAATGGAGAGGTCAGCCGGTAGAGGAATCCACCTGGGAGTCCGAGTCGGACATGCTGAGTAAATATCTACACCTTTTCTCCAGCTCAGGTACTTTTTCTAACTCTGTTCGAGGACGAACGTTTGTTTTAGAGGTGCAGGATGTGATGACCCAAAATGCCATCTTTAAATTTAATAAGTAATTCTGTGTTCTAAGACCTCGAAAAGCACTATTTATTATTCCTCGACTTGCGTGCGCAGTCCGTATAATTTCCGAAAAAGTTTTTGTGTGAAAAAATGGATTAAAATGTGAAATAGAGCTTTAAAACTCAACTGAGTTGACTTTGGTCAACATTTTGAGCAAACGGACTCAGATCAGTGTTTTGACAATTTTGGTAGTCTGTATCGTGATTTGGGACTTGGGCGTACGCCTGGAATCGAATTCCGAGGTCCCTAGCCTGATATATGGAATTTTGATAAAAAATTAAAAGTTTGAAAGCTTAATAATTTTTAAGAATTTACTGATGTTTGATTTATTGACACCGGGTCTGTATTTTTGTTCTGGAGCCCAGTATAGGTCCACTATAATATTTATGACTTGTCTGCCGAATTGGGTGAGAATCGGAGTTAATTTGACGTGATTTTGTAAAAATATAAGTTTTAAAGTTTTCTTGAAAACTTCCTTTGATTTGGTGTACGATTCATAGTTCTAGGGGTTATTTTTTCGATTTGATCGCGCGAGCAAGTTCGTATGATGTTTTAGGACTTGGGTGCATGTTTGGTTTGGAGCCCCGATGGCTCGGGTTGGTTTCGGGTAGTTAACGCATCATTTTTGGACTTGAGGAAACTGTAGAAACCTGCTTCTGGTTTCCTTCTTCGCGTTCGCGAAGGGAGTCTCGCATTCGCGAAGATCAAAGTGGGGCTGGCACGTTTTGTGCTTTGCGTTCATGACAGAGTGAACTCATTCGCAAAGGCTTGAGATGCATAGATTCACGTTCGCGATCGAAGCCTCGCGTTCGCGAAGGGAAAGAGGCTAACCAGGAAATTGTCTTCGCGTTCGCGTAGGGCATATCGCGTTCGCGAAGGCCAAGCCAGCAAGCTTCGCGTTCGTGAAGTAGCCCTCGCGTTCGTGAAGAGTAAATTGGTCAGCAAAAATTTGTGCTTTGCGAACGCGAGGCACTGACCGCGTTCGCGAAGGGTAAAAATCCCAGAAACGGAACTTAAGTTCTGGAAAATGGGATTCGTCCCATTTTGAACCCTTTTCCATTTTTGCGCTCGGGTAAGGCGATTCTTGGGCGATTTTTACGGGAAAACATTGGGATAAGTGTTCCTTGTCCTATATTGATTATATTTCATAATTCCATACTCATTTATGTTATGAATCCATGAAAGTTTGGGAGAAAAATCAGATTTTTATAAAATCGTCCAAAAATAAAAATTTAAGATTTGAAGGTCCATTTGATATTGGAATTGGATAATTTTTGTATGGTTGGACTCGTCTCGGAATGGGTGTTTGCATTTCACAAGTTTTTTTGAGATTTGAGACGTGGGTCCCACTGTCAAATATTTAAATGAATTTCAGATTGTTATCCGGAAAATTAGTAAATTCATATGGAATTAATTCCTATGATTCGTACTGAGTATATCGAATTGTTTGTGAAAAGATTTGACACTTTTGGAGATAAATTCAAAAGGAAAAGCTGTGGTCGAATAATTTATTGGAATCTGCAAAGAGAGGTAAGTGTCGTGGTTAACCTTCACTTAAGGTAATAGAACCTTTAAATTATTTGTTATGTGAAATACATGTGAATGACGTATAGGCGAGGTGACAAGTGTCTATACGTCGTCAAATTAATTATTTACATAATTATTTGAAAATCATAAATTATTCTAAGGCACGAATTAATTATTTTAATAATTATTTCTTTCCGATTCATTGACAAATATAAATTCTTGAATTCCTGCAATAATTGTTACATGCTATTTGATTTATGTGTATTAATTGCTACTTGACATTTAGCATATTAAATATTAAACTGTCTATTTTCTCCCTGATTTCCATACTAAATTGCTATTTGTCATTGTTTGTTTCATAATTAAATCATAATTATTGTATGCTTGTTGTCTTATAATTTTATATTAATTGTTGCATTTATTGGGGCAATTTCTTCTATAAGAATTGGTAAATGAACATATTGGAGGAGCGGGTTGCATGCCGCAACAGAATTGATTGAAATGAATATATTGGAGGATTAGGTTGCACGCCGCAACAGACTTATTAAAAGTCCATATTGGACAATCGGGTTGCACGCCGCAACAGACTTATTAAAAGTCCATATTGGAGGATCGGGTTGCACGCCGTAACAGACTTATTAAAAGTCCATATTGGGGGATCACATTGCACGCCGCAACAGACTTATTAAAAAGTCTCTATTGGGGGATCGGATTGCATGCCGCAACAGACTTATTAAAAAGTCTATATTGGGGGATCGGATTGCACGCCGCAATAGACTTATTAAAAAGCCCATATTGGGGGATCGGATTGCACGCCGCAATAGACTTATTTAAAAGTCTATATATATACTTGATTAAGATAAATATATGATAGTATGGAAAATGAATATATTGTGAGAGCGGTTTGCACGCTATAACGGAAATTGGTTGAAATAATAATGGATTATTACGGCTGAGTTGGCTTCAATTATTATAAATGAGTTACCTGATTTATTTTTTGTAATGACCCAACCGGTTGTTTTGACTGTTAGAACCCCGTTCCCCTAAATAAAACTTCCCGTATGTGTTTTTAATGATTTATGACTTGCGGGTATGGTTGGTTCGGGATTTAGAATTGTTCGAGTTGAAATCGGAACACTTGGTTCTTTAAGCTAGCCTTAAAAGGCTAAGTTTGACTTCTGTCAACATTTTGAGAAAACGACATCGGAATCGGGATTTGACGGTTCCAATAGGTTCGTATGATGATTTTGGACTTAGACGTATGTTCGAATAGGGTTTGGGATAACCCGGGAACATTTTGGCGCTTAATAGTCAAAAGTCAACTATTTGAAGGTTTAAAATTCTTTAAATTTGGTTTGGAGTAGGATTTTGAGTAATTGAAGTCCGTTTGGAATTTTGAGTTTGGGAATAGCTCCATAAAGTGATTTAAGACTTGCACGCAAATTTTCGTGTCATTCTGAGTAGTTTAAGTATATTTCGGCGCATTGGAAGTAAATTGAAGAACTTGAAATTCTTAAGTTTGAATAAATTTGGTTTAGGGTATGATTCTTAGATTTGATGTTGTTTTACGCGTTTCGAGAGTTTGAGAGAGTACGTTTTATGATTTAAAACCTGTTGGTATGTTCGGGCAGGGCCCCGTGTTCCTGAGTGTTAACCGGACGAGGCTCGGACCAATTTGGGAAATTGAGCAAGGACTGAAGCTCCCGGCTACTGTCATAATCGCACCTGCACTTGGACAGCCGCAGGTGCGAGCCACCAATCGCAGGTGCGAAAGAGAGGAGCCTGCCCACCCATCGCAGATGCAGAGTAATTTGGCGCACCTTCGAACGCGCAAGTGCGAAGGTCTTGTGCGCAGAAGCGGAGGGATGCGCAGGTGCGAAGGAATGGGCGGACATGCGCTTGCGCAGAAGGGAGCTCTTCTTCCGCAGGTGCGGAACCAGGAAAAGAGGGAAAATGCGCACTTGCGAGGAATTTCCGCAGGTGCAAAAGCCGCATGTGCAATACTGCTTCCGCAGGTGCGAAAAACCTATATGGGTAGAACCTTAAAACGGACGAAAACTCTGTTCATTACTTTCTATTTTTCATCCATTGTTGGGCGATTTCAGAGCTTTTGAGAAGGGGGTTTCAACTAGCAATTGAAAGGTAAGTTAATTCCACACCCCTTGAGTTAAATACTTAGATTATAGGTAGATTATAAATAATAAATCTTAGAAAATAAAGATTTAGATGAAAAACCTAGATTTTTATAAAAATATGATTTTAACCATGAAAGTAGTTATGGAATGGGGTAGAAATTATATATTTAAGTTCTTGAGATTATGGGTAACGTTTTCATCCGAATATTTCCAGAATCCGAGCACGTGGGTCTGGGGTGAATTTTAGAAATTTTACCATTTTGGATAAGGTAATTTATTTAATAGATAAATTTCGAATCATTTAGCATATATTAATTATTGTGTATAATATTTGGATAGTTTCGGATCTTTCGGCATCGAATCAAGAACTCAACGCGACGTGGTAATTGGGGAGTGGACTTTGAGACGATATAAGTCTCTTGTCTAATCTCGTGAGGGGGAAATTACCCCCTAGGGATTAAATTGAATAATTGTTGCTAACTGCGGGGGCTACGTACGCACGGGAAATTACCCCCTAGGAATCAAAGCATAAATTACTTGTGTACATTGTATTCTTTGTTTAATTAATATTAATTGATATATATGAGTATATTGTGAATTGTCAGATAAAGATATTAAAGGATGAAAATCTCATATGTTTGATTTTCTGTTTAAATTAATTAATTGCTAAAAAAAATTGTTCCTCCTCCCGAATTTATCATATAATAAATATACTCTCCTCCTGGAGGTACATAAGAAAATGTCCTCCTTTCTTGTGGAGCGGACCGAATGCCTCGGCAAGATAGATGCATCTATGGATCGTGCGGCAAGTCCCTCGGCAGTGTACACGACACTCTGGATCGGGCCATACGTCCTCGCCAGAAATCGTACTTAATAATAATAATCACACAATACCTTAATAGTTTATTGCAGCTTGTAAGCTAATTGATAAATTGAAAATCTTTGGAATTTATTGTATTATTATTCCTGCTTGTTAAGAATTATTGTTATTCCTGTAAATGAGATTAATTGATAAATTTGGAAATTTATTGGAATTGAAGGAATTTAATTAATAAATTGAGAATTACTACATTTGAAGGAATTTAATTATTTCTACTGGTCAATAAAATCACTGTTAACTCTGTGAATCACGTTGATATAAATATTTCTATTTCATGATTATTTAATATTATTGACCCATAGTAAGTGTCAAAGTCGGTCATCTCGTCTCTACCTCTTCGATATTAGGCTTGATACTTACTGGGTACACGTTGTTTTCGTACTCATACTGCACTTGCTGTACATTTTATTGTGCAGGTACATGTATGTCTAGTGGCCTTGTTGGTGCAGAGGTGTGGTTAATAATTGTGGGGGCGTATGCAAGCTTCATTCTGTATTACGATCTACAGCCAACAGAGTCTCCTTTAGGGTTATTATATTTTTCCTATCTAATTTGTATTCTAGACAGATGCTGCATTTTATGTTTAATTCCTAAGTAAATGCTCATGAACTTGTGACACCGGGTTTTGGGAATGGTTGTGAATTGTTTAAAATTTAGTTGCTAAAAATATTTATCATTTACTCTATGAGTTTTATCTCTACAATTTCATTAAAGAAATTTTTATTTCAAACGTACTAAAATGGGTAATTAAGTTAATTGATTATGGTTGGCTTTCCTGACAGTGGTGTCCGGCACCATCGTGCCCTTTTTGGATTTTGGGTCGTGACAACATGGTATCAGAGCACTACGTTCATTTAGGTCTCACGAGTCATGAGCGAGTCTAGTAGAGTCTTGCGGATTGGTACGGAGACGTCTGTGCTTATCTTCGAGAGGCTACAGGGCTAATAGGAATACTTCCCTTTTTGATTTCTCATCGTGCGATTCGATTCCTTATAGGCTTATGCCTACATTTCCTTCCTATTCAATCTTATGCGACATGAAGCACTTGTTATAAATTGGGGATCGAGGAAAGTTTTAATGGTACTACAGATATAGTGTGGGATGCTTCTCACTGTGTAATTAATTGGGCTATTGTCATCGCCTTGCGGAAGGTCGATCTATCGTTTCAGTTCAGTATCAATACTACCTAAGGTTTTGAGATTTGGCATTGATTGTTATGACGATTCATGCATTATTATCGCATAGTGTTTATGTAATAGTAGAATGCCTGTCTATATGTCAGGGTAGTAAACGACTTGAAAGAAGGTTTTTCTCAATAAATGATTCAGAGGTTCCATGTTTTAATTCCAGTGGAGCAAAGGCAATCGGACTATGAATGTTCAGGTTTGGGTTGATGGAGTAACGAAGCTTGATATTTTCAAGTGTGGTAGAATTCTCAATTTTGATGTGGTGTCATCGCCTTGTAAAATGCGTTAAGGTTCGCCGGTGTTATGGTTTTCTTCAACTCGCCTTCATGTCGGGGTGTTAGGAATTTGTATAGGGGAAGCAGTCGTTATAGATCGTGGTGTGCAGTGATTCGGGATCGAAGCAACATTCCTAGTATTGATGTCTCGAGAAGGATGATCGTCAGAAAGGTTTAAAGCTGGTAACGAGCTATTGGTTCAAGTGCTACAGAGACAGATTTTTAGTAAGGCAATAACTGGGCAGCGAAGGATGAGAAAGGACATGTGGAAGGTGTCTTGTGGTGGTTAAGTTCCTAGAAGGTCAAGTGTAAGAAAACAGAAGTCGAGTAGTTGCTTAAAAGAGAAGGGTTTGACCAAAGTAGGAGAGTGGCAAAGTAGCATATGGGTTACATGGTAGGATAACTACACGGCTTGAGGAAAGTTTGAAGTGATTTGGGATTCATGGTGGACAGTGACTATGTCTACGGGCTTAATTTGGAATATTGGCTGCTATATTGAGGAAGATTTGGTGTGACAGGAGAGAGTTGCTTGATATGAAGAAGGATACAACACGACTTTGGATTGAAATGTATTGTCGCGCCTTTAGATGATGTCCATTAGGAGTGAATAGACTGATGCAGCTGGTGAATGAGCTTGGACTCAGGATGATCTACTGATTTCGTAGTATTTGCACCCAGTGCAGCGGTGTTGGAATATGTCGGCATGTAATATCCATGGGTGGGTTATCTCCTATGAGCAGGTTAGCGGTTGCGTGGTATTGACAAAGCTTATGCGAAGAATTTTACTGGCTACCCGGTAAGAGATTTAATATGTAAATGTGGCTAGTGGTTCGGAGTATTTATTAAAAGTTAATAGAAGGATTTCAAGAAATTTTGTCGAGTTGCGTGTGCAGGATCATGTCAACAATGAAGAATGAATCTCGGTGGATTCCAAAAATTTTGTAATTGTAGCTTCAAGCTAAGTGGGAGAGCCCCACCGTCTATGATTGGATTGCGTAGTGTCAACTTGTGCGGTTTCTGGTTATCGGTGTATTGGTGAGTCATTGCAACTAAGGAAAGAAAACATCAGTGGTAATTTGATCAAAGTATTTGGGGAATGTGTGCCATATTTGGCCTTATCAATTCATATTCAGGTTTTTGGAAGACTCAGGGTTTATGCTTAGTGTAGATGTAATGCACGGGAAAGTGAAATAATCAGATGTTTCCTTGATAAAGTGTCCATGTGCTAGCATGGCCTTGGAATTGATCATGTTTGGGAACAATTTAGAGCAAGTGACTCTCAATAACGGTCTTAGTGGATGCAAAATATTTAAAGTGTGGTGTCTAAGGATCTCGAGTCTGTAGTATGGTTGAGTATCGAGCTTTTGCAGCAAATTATGAAACGGGGCTTGGAGTACTCTGCGTTATCTTCAGGTTGTGGTGTAGCAATAGAGAAACAGAAGAAAATAACTTTGGATTCATAAAAGAAGTATCAAAATGGGTGAACCAATTGAAGATGTGAAAGTGCGCATAAGGAGGGATATGAGATGATTAGTGGGTTTTGAAACAGCATGGTCTCGTGAAATAAGGTCACTCGGGATGAGTACGGATTTGAGTTCATGATAAAATGATTGGAGCTATTATTATTTCTAAGGAAAGTTGAGAATAAATTGAGAAAAGACGGGTCAGTTAACAATGGTTGAATCGGCATGATGGTGGCAATGATCTGTTCCTTCAGCGTATTGAATTATGCGTGTGATTTGTGGCAGTACGTGCAAGGCTTGACGGCCGTCGTAATTGATTTTATTTGGAGGAATTCAAGTATTATGACATGTTATATATAGAGGGATCCCAGAAGAGTTATGTTGGTGTAGACCACTACTTGAGGCCAGTATATTTTTTATGGATATGGGAATTCAGTCACGTGTTGCAATGGTTCTCTTGAAATGAGTTAAGAAGAAGGTTTCTATATGATGAATTGTTTACCCTATTAGTGGTTCGGGAGTTATGAAGGAATTCTTGTACTCATGCGCATTGGGGTGGTTAAGTGCACTAAGTAGCATGGGATTCGAAAGTTGAGGATTTAAGATTTCGGTTCGGTGTTGACAAGGATGTCATGAGCTCGGATGAGCAGGAAAAGGATTTAGATGTTTAAAGTAATATGGTATTGTTTTTGGCATCATCTAAGGTCGATGTCAGGTGTAAGAGACCTTGTGTATTGATTTGTGGATTCTTGATATGCTTTACAGCATTAGTGTAATCGGTAGCATGGATGTGCAGACTTGTTACCTGGTGCGGAAGGTCATGGGAGCGTGTCTCACGGAAAGATTGTGTAAGAGTGACATGTAGTCACTTGATGGAGTGACTGTGGAAGTATTGTTCCGGTTATGATGGCTATTCTTGTATGTTATGGGAAAAAGGGTTATTATGGATACTTGAAAGGTTATTAGCCTAGTACGATGCGATCAGAATCGGCTTGAGGTATGTGGATGGATTTGAATATGAATATGGGCTCTATATCAGGCATGATGTGTTCATTTCAGCATAACCGCTCCCTATGGAGGAGTATTCAGACGTTGGATGTCATTTCGTCATCGGTTATTTCATGTAATACTATATTGTGCCGTGTGAGTTGCGAAACGGCTTGATAAATTTCTTATGTGTTGAGGTTCCGCATAGCGATGGTGTTATGTGAGAAGGATGGCTCTCGAGATTCAGATCATATATCGCACCTTAGTTGTGCTTGAGTTTTGTAGCGTATGGCGCTGTCGGTCCTTCCAAGGATGGTATTATGCACTTAGCGTGCTTGTGTCCGATGTTCATATATATTTTAAGTAATGAGCATTCTAGCTCGGTAAGTATTTTCTTATAGATTCTTTTTGTGCGGATCGGGTGGCACGCCGCAACGGTATCATGTGTGGATCGGGTTGCACGCCGCAATAGTGTGATATTGAGTACAGTTCCCTATATTCTGTTTTGTGTGTTTTTGTGTCCCATTTTCTGAGGAAGGTTCATGACACCTTTTCAGTTGTTTGATTAGTCACGTGGGTTGAGTAATCCTTTCCATAGTCTGTTTTCCTTATGTATCGCAATCGAGTCCGTAGCTTATTAGCTCATTGTGGCGTCATATGAGACTTTTTGTCATATCTGAGGTGGCTTATTGGCTGAGCAACTTATACTAAGTGAGATGAGGCTATTGGATCCGGGATCAGTACGATCGGATTATATGAAGTATAATAAAGAGCAAATACCATTATTTGGTCCATAATGAGGCGATGGTTCTTGTCAGAAGGAGAAACTCAATAATTTGTTGACTCAGTAGTTGGTTATGAACTTCTACATATTTCTTCCGTCGTGGAAGCAATTCAAGAGTTGGAACAGGAATTCTAGGTATCATGAGCTGTGTTGTGAACATCAGATTTGTGGAATTTCGGCTATTGTTATCGGAGGATGATATTATGATCATGTGAATGGTGCGGTGCATGGTCTAAATTCAACCAAGGTATGCAACCCTGTATTGGTGCATCGTTTAGTGATTGATATAGCATTCGTAGGTTGGAAACAAGCATGGTGGAGAATTCTGGAAGGGGAGAATCGCCTAAATAAAGGGGAGAATCTTTAGATTGGCTCGAGGTAATGTGCTCAATTGGGTGTGGTAGCACGGGTAGGTGCTCGAAGTGTTAAACTGTGATTTTGGACAACTCCGGAAAAGTCCTTAGCACGTTCGAGGACGAACGTATATTTAAGTGGGAGAGAATGTAACTCCCCAACCGGTCGTTTTGACTGTTAGAACCCCGTTCCCCTAAATAAAACTTCTCGTATGTGTTTTTAATGATTTATGACTTACGGGGATGGTTGGTTCGGGATTTGGAAATGTTCGGGTTGAAATCGGAACACTTGGTTCCTTAAGTTAGCCTTAAAAGGCCAAGTTTGACTTCAGTCAATATTTTGAGAAAACGACATCGGAATCGGGATTTGACGGTTCCAATAGGTTCGTATGATGATTTCGGACTTAGGCGTATGTTCGAATAGGGTTTGGGATAACTCGGGAGCGTTTTGGCGCTTGATAGTGAAAAATCAACTATTTGAAAGTTTAAAATTCTTTAAATTTGGTTTGGAGTAGGATTTTTAGTAATTGAAATCCGTTTGGAATTCCTAATTTGGGAATAACTCCGTAAAGTGATTTAAGACTTGCACGCAAATTTTCGTGTCATTCCGAGTAGTTTAAGTATATTTCAGCGCATTGGAAATAAATTGAAGAACTTGAAATTCTTAAGTTTGAATAAATTTGGTTTAGGGAATAATTCTTAGATTTGATGTTGTTTTGCGCGTTTTGAGAGTTCGAGCGAGTCCGTTTTATGATTTCAAACCTGTTGGTATGTTGGGCGGGGCCTCGGGGATCCCGAGTGTTAATCGGACGAGGCTCAAACCAATTTTGAGAAATTGAGCAAGGACTGAAGCGCCCAGCTACTGTCATAATCGCACTTGCGCTTGGACAGCCGCAGGTGCAAGCCACCAATCACAGGTGCGAAAGAGATAAGCCTGCCCAGTCATCGCAGATGCAGATGAATTTGGCGCACCTGCGAACGCGCAGGTGCGAAGGTCTTGTGCGCAGAAGCGGAGGGATGCGTAGGTGAGAAGGAATGGGCGCACCTGTGCTTGCGCAGAAGTGAGTTCTTCTTCCGCAGGTGCGGAACCAGGAAAAGAGGGAAAATGTGCACCTGCGAGGAATTTCCGCAGGTGCGAAAGCCACATGTGCGGTACTCCTTCCGCAGGTGCAAAAAACCTGTCTAGGCAGAACCTTAAAATGGACAAAACTCAGTCCATTTCTTTCTATTTTTCATCCATCGTTGGGCGATTTCAGAGCTTTTGAGTGGTTTCAACTAGCAATTGAAAGGTAAGTTAATTCCACACCCCTTGAGTTAAATACATAGATTATAGGTAGATTATAACTAGCAAATTTTAGAAATCAAAGATTTAGATGAAAACCCTAGATTTTTATAAAACTGAGATTTTAACCACGAAAATAGTTATGGAATGGGGTAGAAATTATATATTTATGTTCTTGAGATTATGGGTAACGTTTTCATCCGAATATTTTTAGAATCCTAGCACGTGGGCCCGGGGTGAATTTTAGGAATTTTACCATTTTGGATAAGGTAATTTATTTAATAGATAAATTTTGAATCATTTAGCATATATTAATTATTGTGTATAATATTTGGATAGTTTCAGATCGTTCGGCGTCGAATCAAGAATTTAACGCGACGTGAAAATCGGGAAGTGGACTTTGAGACTATGTAAGTCTCTTGTCTAATCTTGTGAGGGAAAAATTACACCCTAGGGATTAAATGGAATAATCATTGCTAACTGCGGGGGCTACGTATGCACGAGGTGACGATAGTCCGTGCGTAGCTACTATTAATGCTAAAGTCCGGGTAGTTTAGGACCCAAAGCATGAATTACTTGTGTACATTGTATTCTTTGTTTAATTAATATTAATTGATATATATGATTAAATTGTGAATTGTCAGATAAAGTTATTAAAGGATGGAAATCTCATATGCTTGATTTTCTGTTTAAATTAATTAATTGCTTAAAGAAATTGTTCTTCCTCCTGAATTTATCATATAATAAATATACTTAACTCCCGGAGGTACATAAAAATGTCCTCCTTTCTTGTGGAGCGGGCCAAATGCCTCGGCAGGATAGATACATCTATGGATCGTGCCACACGTCCCTCGGCAGTGTACACGACACTCTGGATCGGGCCGTACGTCCTCGGCAGAAATCGTGCTTAATAATAATAATCACACGATACCATAATAGTTTATTGCAGCTTACGAGCTAATTGATAAATTGAAAATATTTGGAATTTATTGAATTATTATTCATGCTTGTTAAGAATTATTGTTATTCCTGTATACGAGACTAATTGATAAATTTGGAAATTTATTGGAATTGAAGGAATTTAATTAATATATTGAGAATTACTGCATTTGAAGGAATTTAATTATTTTTACTGGTCAAAAAATTACTGTTAACTCTGTGAATCACGTTGATATAAATATTTCTATTTCATGATTATTTAATATTATTGACCCATAGTGAGTGTCAAAGTCGGCCATCTCGTCTCTACCTCTTCGAGATTAGGCTTGATACTTACTGGGTACACGTTATTTTCGTACTCATATTGTACTTGCTGCACATTTTATTATGCAGGTACATATATGTCTACTGGCCTTGTGGGCGCAGAGGTGTGGTTAATAATTGTGGGGACGTATGTGAGCTTCATTCTGTATTACGATCCGCAGCCAACAGAGTCTCCTTCAGGGTTATTATATTTTTCTTGTCTAATTTGTATTCTAGACAGATGCTGTATTTTATTTTTAATTCCCAAGTAAATGCTCATGCACTTGTGACGCCGGGTTTTTTGAATGGTTGTGAATTGTTTAGAAATTTAGTTCCTAGAAATATTTATCATTTACTCTATGAGTTTTATCTCTACAATTTCATTAAAGAAATTTATATTTCAAAAATACTAAAATGGGTAATTAAGTTAGTTGATTATGGTTGGCTTGCCTGACAGTGGTGTCCGGCGCCATCACGCCCTTTTTGGATTTTGGGTCGTGACACTTTTATTATTTGTTGTTGTTACTAATATTGCGTACAGGTTAATGTAAGTGAACCGCCTTAGCCTCGTCACTACTTCGTCGAGGTTAGGCTCAGCACTTACCAGTACATGGGGTCGGTTGTACTGATACTACACTCTGTACTTTTTGTGCAGATTTCGGAGTTAGTCCTAGCGGCGTACCATAGACTTGCTCGAATTTTAGCTACCAGAGGAGACTTGAGGTATAACTGCACGGCGTCCGTAGTTCTAAAGTCCCCGTATAGTTTACTTTAGCTGTGTGTTTATTTTCAGACAACTTTATTTTATTTAGACCCTTGTTTGTATTATTCTAGAAGCTCGTGCACTTGTTACACCAAATTCTGGGATGGTATTTAGACACCGTTATTTTTATGAATTATTCACTATATTTCAGACCTTATTTTCGCATTTATTTCCTTGTTATTAATAAATTTAAAAATTATTTTAAAATGGCTAATATTATTCTAACGTTGGCTTGCCTAGCAAGTAAAATATTAGGCGCCATCACGGTCCGAAGGTGGGAATTTCGGGTCATGACACCCATAGCTCATAGTCCTCTCCTATAATGTGATCTCTCATCCTATTTTTCCACCAAGAGTAGTACTGGCCATTAAAGAGTGGTGGCGTAGCAGTGGATTGCCCTTCCCAGTTTCCAGGTGATGCATTCATCTTGATCTTCTCCTAAGGTGTTAGCCTCTTCAAGGATAACCCGCTCTAATACCAATTGATGTTTTATACTTCAATGCCACACAGGGGGGGGAGATAATTTGTGTGGTGTCCAATTTTCGCATGCACTTATTATAGAAGGACCTGGTTATTCTAAGTGTTCCTTATACTACTGTTGCGGAAATAGTAAATATGGAAACACAAGTATTTTTACGTAAAAAATACCCGGCTCAAAGGTGAAAAAAATACGACCTACTACTCAGTAGAATTTTTCCCAACACCTCACTAAAACAATGAGCCAAAACAGCATTTACAAAACTCTTTGTAAACCTAAGGATTAACTCTAATCCCGTTGTGGCAACCAGCCTCTAACTATTGCGACAACTTCACGTTAACTCTAACTTGAATACTCAGAGTACCTAATACAATTACTTCTAGATAAAGCTAAAAGGTACAACTTGAAAACACCTACTACAATTGAACTAGAATAAAAGACAGACGCTTGGAACTGATTCTTCAATTTGGTTCATGTAGCTTCAGGTTCACACACTTGAATCACACAAGAATTGTCTGCAAAATGCCTTGCTATTTTGCTCTCAACTCACGTTTAATCATCAGCTTTTGTGCATACCTGTAGAATGAGAACATCGTACAATTTATAGAGTAGAATAAGAAATAACTAGAGTTCTAATGCTACTCTTCCTTGGTGGAAGAGTTCTACTTATCTACAACTTCTAACTCCTCCCTTATCTTGGATAGTGTTCTCTTTGAGTAAGGAGTCCTTCTCCTTATCAATTATGCAACCTTTTCGATCAGGAGATATCATATATAATAAGTTAAGCTTATCTCCTTCACTTGCATCCCTTGTGCTCGAATCTTCCCGTGTCAGTGTACACAGGGGATGGACCTGGTTCATGACTGAGTTCCTTCGTCAATCTTCACAACAAACTTCACTTGGGCCAACACTCAACTACTTCAATGGCAAACAGAGGAGGAACTTTGCTGCTTCCAGGACAAACACAGGAGAATGCTTAAAGTTGGGATAAGCTAAATGTATTGGAATTAATATTATTTGGTTTCGTGTAGTTTGTTTAGTCATTGAAGTTGAACTCTTTTTTTATACAGACATCTTATCAATTTTGGACTTTGTATTGTTTTACTAATTTTTATGCTTTTAGTTTTTTTTTTGGGGGGGGGGGAGGGGGAACTTGCTATAATACTAAAATTAATCAAAAAGTATCCATGAAATTTATTATATAGAAATGAGAAGATGGTCGATCGAGGGCATATTAGACATTTCATACATTTTATAAATATCTCTTTTAAACCTATAAGGAATTTACATGTACCCCTGCTCTAATATCGTCTACAGCTTTCTCGATCTTAGACCTTGTCTGGGTTTTAGCTGGACCTCTCTCTTTCTCCGCCATCTCTTTATTCTCCTTATTGTATTACAAACCTGTCACCCATGGTGGGTCATTGGGTGGTGTTCTCTGGAAGGTATGGAGATTCAAATATTCAAGTGTTGTTTTCCAGCTTTCATGTTATTTTATATTGTCCTTTATATATATACATGCTTCTCCCCCTATGGCAATATAGTTTCTCTTGGTACTTAGTGTTCTTGCATATTCTTTGCCGCCACTCTTGCTTGGGGATTTAGGTTATTTTATTGCTTCTGATCAGTGAGTCTTTCTAAGTTCAAATCTTCATTTACGGTTTTGATTCGGATGACAGAGCGAGTAGTAAAATAAATAAGGCTATTTGTTTGGCCTAATTATCTAATAGTAAGGTAGATGATTATGTTTTAAGGAGTGTTTGCTGCCTAAATTATCTTGTTGACATTTTTCCCGGTGAGAAGTTCCAAGTTCTGTGATGCTTTTATCCATTAATGTTTATGCTAAAAGTATAAATTTCCCTTCTCCAAGATTAATTGTCACTATTACAATTTAGTTTTTAGGGATTGATACCATATAGTCAATGAAAACTTATTCATTCACTTCTAAGTATATCTTTCTATAGCTATTAGATGTCCCATTTAATTTGTAGTAAAAGTGAGACAGTTTGTTAATTAAACTATATTGTGCTTTTACCTTTTTATCTTCTTGATTAGATTATTAAATAAGTAAGCTTTGTTATGGTGATAAGTAATTCTTACTTATTGAGTTAGCATTTTCCATCCTTGAAGTTAAAGTTCTTCATTTTTACAGTTATTTTTAGCTCATTTTATCATTGAGTTCGCATTTTATTGGTTTATTTTAATCATGTAAAGTCATGTGGCAACCATAAATTACAAAAATAATTACAAAAAGGACTTAGCTCCTGTATAAGATCACATTTCTCCTAGAAAAAAACTTAAAGAACTTAGAATATGCAAAAAATATTAGAATTATGTTGTCTTCAGTTACACCAAGCAAAAACGTTAGTCAAACATTTGGCTCTCAAAATGAGGTTTGGAGTTGAGATCCATCAAAGCAATCCTATTAGTCTAAATGATACAGGCAAGTATCATTAGCCATATGCTTCTGATGGATTTATCACTTCTTCGCCTTCTTCGGGCGTCAAAAGCTTCTTTGAGACTATAGAGTATCACCAAACCACTCCAAATAAGGTACAAGAACATATTGCACGCACTCATTTTACCGAAAAAATGCAAAAGTAGGTAGTTTACACTTTAGGAATTGATTCCTCGAATGGTCACTCAAGTAGTCTGTCACGATCCGAAATTCCCACATTCGGACCGTGATGGTGCCTAACATTTCACTTACTTGGCAAGCCAATATTAGAATAATATTATCTATTTTTAAAATAATTTTTAAATTTATTAATAATCAAAGAACAAATGCGGAAGTAAAGTCTGAAATGTAGTGAATAATCCATAAAAACAGCGATGTCTAAATACCATCCCAGAATTGGTGTTACAAGTGCACGAATTTTTAGAATAATACAAATAACGGTCTGAATAAAATAAAGTTATCTCGAAATAAACACACAACTAAAGTAAAATAGACGGAAACTTCAGAACTGCGGATGCCATGCAGTTATACCTCAAGTCTCCTCCGAGTAGCTGAAATCCGAGCAAGTGTTTGACACGCCACTGGGACCAACTCCGAAATCTGCACAAGAAGTACAGAGTGTAGTAGCAGTACAACCGACCCCATGTACTAGTAAGTGCTGAGCCTAACCTCAATGAAGTAGTGACGAGGCTAAGGTCGTTCACTTACATTAACCTGTACGCAATATTAATAACAACAACAAATAATAGAAATAAATCAGGTAACTCTTTTATAATAATTGAAGCCAACTCAGCAGTCATAATCCATTATTATTTCAACCAATTTTGTTGCGGCGTGCAACCCGCTCTCACAATATATTCACAATTTAATTCTGTTGCAGCGTGCAACCCGCTCTCACAATATTTTCACATTCAGTTCTGTTGCGGCGTGCAACCCGATCCCCCAATATTGACTTTTAATAAGTCTGTTATATATTTATTTCAATCAAGTATATATAGACTTTTTAATAAGTCTGTTGCAGCGTGCAATCTAATCCCCCAATATTGACTTTTAATAAATTTGTTGTATATTTATTTCAATCAAGTATATATAGACTTTCTAATAAGTCTGTTGCGGCGTGCAATTCGATCCCCCAATATTGACTTTTAATAAGTCTGTTGTATATTTATTTCAATCAAGTATATATAGAATTTTTAATAAGCCTGTTGCGGCGTGAAATCCGATCCCCCAATATTGACTTTTAATAAGTCTGTTGCGGCGTACAACCCGATCCTCCAATATGGACTTTTTAATAATTCTGTTGCGGCGTGCAACCCGATCCTCTAATATATCCATTTCAATTAATTCTTATAGAAGAAATTTTCCCAATAAATACAACAATTAATATAAGATTATAAGACAACAAGCATACAATAATTATAATTTAATTATGAAACAAACAATGACAAATAGCAAATTATTATAGAAATCAGGGAGAAAATAGGCAGTTTAATATTTAATATGCTAAATGTCAAATAAAAATTAAAACACATAATTCAAATAGCATGTAACAATTAATGCATGAATTCAAGAATTAATATTTGGCAAAGAATAGGAGAGAAATAATTACTATAATAATTAATTCCTGATTTAAAATAATTTATGATTTTTCAAGTAAGCAGGCAAACAATTAATTTGACGACATATAGACACTCGTCAACTCGCCTATACGTCGTTCACATGCAATTCACATAACAATTAATTTAAGGGTTCTATTCCCTCAAGTCAAGGTTAACCACGACACTTACATTACTCTGCAAATTCCAATCAATTACTCGACCACACCTTTTCCTTTTAAATTTGTCTCCAAAAGCTTCAAATCTATTCATAAACAATTCAATATACTCAATACGAATCATAGGAATTAATTTCATATGAATTTACTAATTTTTCGGATAAAAATCTAAAATTTATTAAAATATTCGACAGTGGGACCCACACCTCAAATCTCGAAAAAAACTCACGAAATCTGAACACCCGTTCCGCTATGAGTTCAACCATATAAAAATTATCCAATTCCGATATCAAATGGACATTCAAATCTAAATTTCTCGTTTTTTGAAGATTTTAGAAAAATCTAATTTTTCTTCCATAAATTCACGGATTCATGATATAAACGAGTATGGAATCATGAAATATAATTAATATAGGATAAGGAACACTTACCCCAATGTTTTCCGTAAAAATCGCCCAAATATTCGCCTTAACCGAGCTCAAAACGACCAAAATATGAAAATAATATCGGACTCTTCGATATATACACTGCCCAGGTATTTCCGCACCTGCGGTACCTGGGCTCGCACATGCGAGCTCACATCTGCGAGAAAAATCTCGCATCTGCGAAATGGGTCTTCCAGGCGAGGCCTCGCACCTGCGGAGGAAAAATGCGCACATGCGCTGCCTTCGCTTCTGCGATTATTGTGTTCGCCTCTGCGGACGCGCGGGTGCGTGCAAGTTTCTGCACCTGCAGACTTTTGCCCAGCCATGCCCGGGCGCATCTGCGATCGAAGGCTTGCTTCTGCGAGCTCGCACCTGCGGTCAAAAATCCGCAGGTGCGAATACAACAAAAGGAAAAATTCAGATTTTGCTTAACTCCAATTCTTGATCCGATTTCGATCCGTATCACTCTCGGGATACTCGGGACCCCGTACGAATATACCAACAAGTCCAATAACATAATATGGACTTACTTGGGGTCTCGTATAACGTCAAACAATGCTGAAATTACAATTCACACCCCGATTCAAACTTTGAATTTTAAACTTTTCAATTTACAAATCTCGTGCCAAAACATATTAAATGAATCCGGAATGACTTCAAATTTGGCACACAAGTCATAAATGATATAACGGATCTTTTTAAATTTTCAGAATCGGATTCCGGCTCCGATATCAAAAAGTCAACCCCGTGGTCAAACTTGAAAATCTTTACACTTTAAATTGCTAGTTCCGTTAAATGGTCATAACTTGAGTTAGGAACCTCCAAATTAAATTTCGGGCATACGCCCATGTCTCAAATCACGATACGGAGCTATCGGAACTGTCAAAATACTGATCCGGGTCCGTTTGCTAAAAATATTGACCAAAGTCAACTCAGTTGAGTTTTAAAGCTCTATTTCATATTTTAATACATTTTTCACATGAAAACTTTCCGAAAAATTTTACGGACTGCGCACACAAGTCGAAGAATGATAAATGTTACTTTTTAAGGTCTTAGAATATATGATTACTTATTAAATTTAAAGATGACATTTTGGGTCATCACATAGTCACATTTTTTTTAATTTCATCTCCCAAAAGGTTACTCAATTATTTGAAGAAAAAGTCAATAAATGCTATAGATAAGTGAATTTTTGGGAATTAAAAAAAATAGTTGTGTTACACAATTTTATTTAGTTGAGTGATCATTTTAGGAATTAATTCCATTTTTAGTTTTTGCGAAATATAGTAAGCATCTATTGCATAATGCAAATCCTCTTCTATTCAAATTCTTGTTTATTCTTTTTGCTCTTGCTTTCTTAATAATCATAAATGTTCATTAGCTATTAATGGATTATTTTCCTTACATAGAAAACAGTCGTCGCCTTTCACAAGACTCTGGTATTTGGTTGGCTCAATTGTCAACATTATGTATTAACGAATCACTATAAACTAATGGGTTAGTTTGTGCTCTCTCTTTCCCTCTCTTTCTGTTCGAGAAAGATTCAATCTTTTTAGTAATTGTATAGATATATTTTTTGCTAAATCTCAAATGTAAAATAAACTTATCATAGAGCTTCCATGTTTTACACTTCATAAGTTGGATATTTTCGTATAATTCATGATTACGTTCACTGTCTTGATCACGATAAAGTCCTTAGTGTTCTTCAAGGTGTCGAGAGCACTGATCTTTTCTTTGTTATGTGGAGATAGGTTGGGTAATAACTGTACAAAATATTCTTACTCAGTTATCATCATATTCTCAAAGACATGAGTTATTGTCCTCGATACCTCTAAAACCTGGAAAGAAAGGCAGACATTAACATTTGACTCTCATTGACCATTTGGCTGGTCTAACCTACTTCTTATGAAATTATTGAGGGAGGAGGAAGAGTTTGATTGAGTGTTGATGTATAGAAAGATAAATAATTTTGGTGCAATGAGAGAGATGATAGTTTAATGAGTGAGGTTCAATTTTATGATCTGAGATTGGAAATCAATTCCATGATATAAGATTGGGAATCAACTAATGCATGGGTGGCTAACCTGAACTACTTATTGATGTTCGATTTTATTAGAACAATGTGGAGTTTTAATAAGCCAGCTGATGTATGGTGAGTCATACAGTGGTTAGACGTTCCAAATGTAGAACTTTGTAGCTATTTTGTTGGTTATTCCTGCTTTTTATGTATTTCTACGTTAGAGTCCTATTATTATTTATTAATGATATTGCACATTTGTGCATATGAGTTTTTCTGCAATTATGAGATATTGTGGCCACTTTAGCTTATCTCTTGTCATGATTATGGTATATGTCATTGAACCATTTTTGTATGCATGTGGAGGTATTTAAGAAAATTAAGTTGATCAAGGTTTTATTTTCATCTTGCACCTGCATTTACCCTGTCCTACACCCTTGTTATGGTAGTCTTAATTTTTCCTGTTTGGGCTGTGTACTTTGATAGTTCTACAATTATAATCGGTGCTTATTTTGTTTTTGCAGATTGGAACATGATGAGACTATTGGAACATGTGGTATTTTCAGAGGGGGTAAGGTATACTCTTCTTTTGGCTATCTATGTACTGATAAGGAATTATTACACGTTAAAGCTTTTGATAATGTAAATAAAATATCCTTTTAAAGAAAGAAAATAGTGTGAGAAGATATCTTATACTTGTTTGACTATGTTGACCTAGCTTTTTATCGTTTCTTAATATGGTGTGGTCAATATTCTTAGGCAGATGCAGGGGACCAGCCTAGACCTACTTGATCTTATACTCCCCGCTTAAAAGGTCATGTTCTCATACTTTTCTACAGTAGTTCATTATTTTTTCTAGTAGAAGAAAAAGTATTAGCTACCGTTTGGTCATAGATTTCCAAATTTTTTCTGAAAAATCTAATTTTGGTTAAGTTTGGTTTGGAGATCTGTTTTGGGTGAAGTTTGGTTTGGAAAAATATAAAACATAACTTATAGCCATGAGTTCTAAAAACTATCAGAAATACCCAACAATACCATTATCAATAACATTCATTATATTATCACAAACCATAGTCTTGAACATAAATAAATTTAATACAAAATTATTATTTTTATAATGAACTACATGATACACTATCAGATGACCGAGAAGACGAAGCAACATCGTTACAAAATAATAAATGGTGGGCTCTTTTATAAAATACAAAAGTTTTGGGCAATTTTTAAAAAATATAATAGTGATATTTTGGCGCTGGTTTTGGGATTTGGGATTAGGGATCTGAAATTTGACCAAAATGTAGGCAAAATCTATGGCCAAACATGTGTTTGTCAAATAAAACCTAAATTTATTTTGACAAAATATATGATCAAACCGGTCCTTAGTATCTGAGTAAGAACTTGACTAAATAACGATAAGTCTGAATTTCAGATGCAGTTGAGGCAATTGATGTATAAAGATTGGACCGTGCTCAGCACGGGCAATCTTCATCTAGTCTATGGAGAAGAGAGAAGAAAGTATTCACGTCACTCATGTCAAAGAAAATATCTCTAATATCCTAACCACTTTGGGCATGTGCTATTTCCACCTAAATTAAAGGTAAATTGGCAGGACAAGAACCAATTGCAATTTAAAAAGAGAGTAGATGATAAAAATACTAAACAAATAATATGTTAATAAAAATTTATATTAACAATGTAATAATATTAAAAACTGTATAATATAATAAAGCAAAATACATAATAAAAAATTATTCGATAACTATATAGGTCTCTTTTTTAATTTACTAGATATTTTGTTATTGGTTATACCGTATTGACAGATGAGATGACAATTAAAATTTATTAAAGCAATACGATATAATATGTTAAACAAACTCGATCATAATTTAATTAATATTTTTTAATATTGATACGACGACTAGTTAACATTAAGGCTGTCCAACGGGATGGGCCGTCCCGTCCCGTCCCACGTCCCGTCCTCTCCCGTCCTGTCCCACTTAATTCTAAACGGGATGGGTCCATGTTAAACAGGACACGGGATGGGACGGGATGGTCATTTCATCCCGTTTGTCCCGTCCCGCGTCCTATTTTTTTCTTTGTGCATTATATACAAGAAACTTATAATCCTACTTTTCAAGGTTTTCCTAAGAGCACGGTTAGAAATGATGTTTTTAAATTTCAAATCGAATATAGTATATTCGTTGTGTATTTTTTTCACTTAGATTGCAAAGTGTCTATCACATCTGATAGAGGTCGTAGTCCTAATGGTTGTGATTATTTAACTGTTACATGTCATTGGGTTGATCATCACTGGAACATACAAAAACGTATTATTGATTATAAATTTGTTGATTCAAAACACATTGGAGCATATATTGCAACTACTGTTCTACAAATTGTTGATTTTTATGGACTCGTTGATAAAGTTTTAACTATCACCTTAGATAATGGTTCTGCTAAGTGCTAACACAACTGCAACAACTAGCTTAATAAAATGATTGCAAAATTAATCCAACCTATGCACCGACCATTAATGAAATGATTACAAAATTTAAAAAATATTTTTTCCCTATTCCCCAAGTTTATTTAATTTCTAATATACTTAACCCATCTTTAAAATTAAGAGGTGCAAATGAATTTGTTCGTAAAATTTATGAGAATTTAGCAATTCAAGAAAATGAACAACCATCTCTCGAAGACTGCCAAGCTAACATATATTCTTATGTTAGATCAATGTTTGATAAATATAAATCTATGAAAATAACAGGTGGTGAAACTAGGGAAGAAGAAGAAGAATACAATAAGATACTTAGCACTGGGAGCTATGACGGCATGGAACTCATGGAACATCAATCAACATTGTCAATTCTAGAACAATGTTCGAAAGAAATTATAGATAAGTTACAATAAAATTATATAGGGGCTTACAAATATTAGTATGATAATTTGTAATTGGCTACTAAGAGGCCTAGTTCAAACAGAACCCTTTCTATAAGGTGACTGCGTAGATTAGGTGCTCTTCAAAAGAATTATATTTGCATGTGAGATTTGAAAGTTTTATTAATAAAATAAAAGGCTCTAAACGTTGAATTGTTTCTATGAATTGTCTTACATTCTTACTTAGTTACTTAATAGCTTGAAATTATATTAAATAAATTATAACTCTATTATAAATTTATAATTACTAGAATATTTCATTACAAGTCTTTTATTTTAATATTTTATAATTCTTTACTTAGTTTCCTAATTTTCGTTTAATTTTTAAGTTTATTAAATAAGTCAAAAAACTAGTTGTTGCAAACTTTAAAAACTTAGTCATTGTCAAAAGAATAGCCGTTGCCAAACTCAAGGCTTAAATATATATATTTTAAAAACGGCACTTAAGGCCCGCGAACCCGTCCCGTCCTGTCCCATCCCATTTGTTAGCGGGACAGGATAGGCCTACCGTTTCGTCCTGTTTGTCCCATACCGTTTGTCCCGTCCCGTTTCGTCCCGTCCCACCACCGTCCCGGCTAAATATCGTCCCACCCCGTCCCGTTTCGTTAATTTTGTCTCGTCTCATCCCGTCCCGTTGGACAGCAAGAGTTAACATTAATCCAAAAGTAAGGTGAAATCTATGGAGAAGAGAGAAGAAAGTATTCGCACTCATGTTAAAGAAAATATCTATAATATCCTAACCACTTATGCCCGTGCTATTCCCACCTAGTACTAAAATAAAAGAAAATTGACAGAACAAGTACCAATTGCAATTTAAAACGTGATATTTGAATAGTGCCACTTAATAACAAAAGGCAACCCTAATATATTTATATGACAAGTACCGATCGTAATATAACGTGATATTTGAATAGTGCCACTAAATAGGTATTATATCCGATTCATTTGATGTGGCAAAATTTGAATAGATACAAAAAAAAATTAAAAAAAAACTTTTAAAATTTATAATCTAAAGTAAGTTATAGAAATCTCATTAAGGATAAAATTAAATCGCTACTAAATTTAAAAAGTTATTTTTTTTTTTAAAACATATTAAAGAACATATTGCTAGAGGAAGCAATATGTACATAAGCTAAATTTCTGGACGTAATTTTTCTTAAAAGATATCTTTTAAGAAAAGACAAACTAATATATATACCAACATATGAAACTAATTGATCAAATCATTCCTTTTCATTAAAAAAGAGTATAGCAAGAATAGTGTAGGACGTGATCTTTTCCTATTATTGTAAATGTAAATATATTTTAAAACGTAAACCATTCATTTTCCAATTCAGGCTTTCTTTTTCAATACTCCTATTATTGTCCTTTAGCGAAAAGTTTCCTTTGTAGATAAGATTTCCTTTGGGGTGGGGCTGGTGTGACGCAGTGCGCGGGGTAGTGGGTAGGGGTGTTAATGTTCGGCCGATTATTTTATAAAATTTGTACCATACTAATTTTTCGATTATTCTATAATGTATATCCAAAATTAGACTTTTTGAAATTGTCCCAATCATGTAGGTTTCTCTTCGGTATCGGTACGGTTCGGTTAATTTCGGTATTTTTTTAAAATGTCATATAAAAGCTTCTAGTAGAAATAGAATGCAATAACATACGTACTTTTATAGGGCTTAGCAAAACTCTCTGGATATTTTTATTATTTAAAGGGTTATCATTAAGAAAACATGAAAACGGCGTAAAAAAAACTAAGCAAAAACACCGAAAATATAAATCACACGAGTAGAAAGATATTAACCAAGTTGGGACCAAGGAATAAAATCTATAGAAGATTAAATATTTAAAAAGATGAATCCAAATGTTAGGAAATGAAACATATTCAATACATTATAATTTGCTACTCATAAATGATAGAATACCTTGTGTCTTGCTAGTGAATATGCTAAAAATAATTTAATTTCAACTGGAGTAGCATAATAGGTTGGGAATTAAGATTTTGAGTTTAATTACTTGTTGGCTTGTAACCGTTAGAAAAAGTTTAATGCACTATTATTTTTAAATTTAATATATAAATATATTGTTAACATGAAAATTTATTCTGTACGGTTCGGTATTTTTTTGGTTTATTTTCGTAAAATAAAACATCTACACTAATTATTGGGACGGTTATAGATTTATATAAAAACCTACGGTTTTATTAAAAGAAACCTAAAATTGATTCGGTACGGTTTGGTCGATTTGGTCGATTTTTAAATATCCATTGACACCCCTGAGATTAGAGTATTGGTGATAGGAAGAAGACAATCAGTATTCCAAAAAAAAATACTATTTATGAAATTTAATTTGATTTCCCTACTTTCTTCAAGAAAGCCTGTCACGACCCAATTTTTCCCTCCGTATGATGTTGTAGCGGTACCTAATCTCTACAACTAGGTAAGCCTAACATTTTGCGGAATATTGAAATAAAAATATAAATTTAACCAATTATTCAAAAATACACAACAAATTCCAAAACCTGGAACATCGTAAATCATAAACTACAGAAGGAAAAATCTAGTGTCTCTATACATTAGAATCTAACAAGGAAAAATATAGAAGATAATGGACATGAGAAAGAGTAGAAGGGGACTCCGAGGTCTGCGGACGCGGCATATATACCTTGAAGTCTCCAAAGCTGTCCCGGCTCACTGATAGTGCGGCTGATAAGGTGCACCTGGATCTGCACACGAAAAACATGTGCAGAGAGTAGAATGAGTACACCACAATCGGTACCCAATAAGTGCTAAGCCTAACCTCGGTCGAGTAGTGACGAGGTCAGGTCAAGGCCCTACTGGTAAATATATAATAAAATAATATAGAGTATAATACCGCAATAAAATAAAGGCTGAAATTTAACAACAATGAAATCATAGAAGGTAACAACTTAGTACACAGAAACACAATAGGGGATCTACTGAGATACCGTCTCGTAGTCCTAAACGTAAATGTGCAGGGGGATCTCCCGGAATACCGTTCCATAGTCCCAAAGTAAATATGCAAGACAGGGGGATCTCCCGGAATACCGTTCCGTAGTCCCAAAGTAAATATGCAGTATATGGGGATCTCCCAGAATACCGTTCTGTAGTTCCAAAGTAAATATGCAGCGCGAATGATAGAAATAAAACTACATCACGAAGTTCTTATAATTTAGACTAAGTACCAGTCAGGGAAGAAGCAAGAAATTCACTAAGCATGCTGCACATAATTCACATAAACAATTAAGACACGCAGACATGTTGTATTATACTAAACATGATAGCTACACATATTGGAATAACTCAATTAAGAATGAGAATAGATTAGTACTTATTAAAATGGTATAACTCAAAATAACAGGAAAATATGTTGCTGCTCGATAAGAAAATCGGGTTTTACCACAACTAGCCCGTGTACGTACGCGTCACCTCACGTACACGACGCTCACATAACAAAATGGTTCCAAATCTTAAGGGGATTTCTCCCATACAAAGTTAGGCAAGCCACTAACATCGAGTCAAGCTCAAATAATCGGTCACAATGCCTTACCAACGAATATCTGGCTCTAAATGGCCCAAATCTAGCCAAAAGAAATTACGTATCATAAATACAACAATAATAGACTCATATAATTAACGAAATCAACATTTAACGAAAATTCCAAAATTTAACTCAATAATCGCCCGTGGGGCCTACTCCTCGGAATCGGGTAAAAGTCATAAAATACGAAAGTTCATTCACTCACGAGTCTAACCATATCAAATTTACTAAAATCCGACACCAAAATCTCGGTCAAAATTCGGCCTAAGAACCTTTTCTCAAATTTTCACCCCAAATCCGAATTTAAACGATGAATTCAAGCATAGATTAGTGGAATACAATCATAAGGGAGTTAAGAATCATTACCCAAAAACTTCATTCGAAAATCTCTCCAAATTCCGCCTTCTACCGAGCTCTCAATCAAATTTGTGAAGTGAACTTCAAACCCTCGAATCTGCCCTTTTCTGCCCAGTTATTCCGCATCTGCGGACCTTGGGTCGCACCTGCAGAATTTCCTTCGCAGGTGCGAAAATGACTTAAGAGGGCTGGGTCCACTTCTGCGGAAAAAGGGCCGCACCTGCGAGTGTGCGCCTGCGGACTATTGTCTGCTTCCGCCATCTCCTCCGCGCTTGCGGGTCCTTTAGCGCATCTGCGGGCATTGCAGATGCGGCATTTCCCTTTGCACCTGTGACCCCTAACCACGCATCCCAAATCCGCTTCTGCGCTTGCCTCTCCGCACGTGCGATCACACACCTGCGGTCTCTCCACCGCAGGTGCGAAAATGACAGATGCCTGAAGACTTCTGCTGCAACACAAATCCAACTTTTGATCCGTTAAGCACTCAAAACTCACCCGAGGCCCCCGGGACCTCAACCAAACCTACCAACCAATCCTATAACACCATACGAACTTAGTCGAGCCTTCAAACCACATCGAACAATACCAAAAATCATGAATTAAGCACGGATTCAAGCCTAAGAACTTAGAATTTTCCAAATTTTACAAACGACGCCGAATCAATTATTATAATAATTAATTTATGATTTAAAACAATTTATATTTTTTGAAGTAAGCAGGCAAACAATTAATTTGATGATGTATAGACACTAGTTACCTCGTGTATACATCGTTCACATGCAATTCACATAAAAAATAATTTAAGGGTTCTATTCCCTCAAGTCAAGTTTAACCACGACACTTACCTCGCTCTGCAAATTCCAATCAATTACTCAACCATAGCTTCTCCTTTTAAATTTGTCTCTAAAGGTTTCAAATCTATTCACAAACAATTCGATATATTCAATACTAATCATAGGAATTAATTCCATATGAATATACCAATTTTCGGGATAAAAATCCGAAATTTATTAAAATATTCGACAGTGGGACCCACGTCTAAAATCTCGCAAAAACTTATGAAATCCGAATACCCATTCCGAGACGAGTCCAAAAATGATCCGTTAACCACCCGAAACCAACCCGAGCCCTCGGGGCTCCAAACCAAGCATGTACCCAAGTCCTAAAACATCATATGAACTTGCTTGCGTGATCAAATCGCCAAAATAACACCAAGAACTACGAATCGGACACCAATTCAAAGGAAATTTTTAAGAAAATTTTAAAACTTATATTTTTACAACCGGACGTCCGAATCACGTCAAATCAACTCCGGTTCTCACCAAATTCGGCAGACAAGTCATAAATATTATAGTGGACCTACACCAGGTTCCAGAACCAAAATACGGACCCGAGGTCAATAAATCCAACATCAGTAATTTCTTAAAATTCATTAAGCCTTCAAGCTTTTAATTTTTCATCAAAATTTCATATCTCGAGCTAGGAATCTCGGAATTCGATTCCAGGCGTACGCCCAAGTCCCAAATCACGATATGGACCTATCGGAATTGTCAAAACACTGATCCGGGCCCGTTTGCTCAAAATGTTGACTAAAGTCAACTCAGTTGAGTTTTTAAAAGCCCTATTTTACATTTTAATCCATTTTTCACATAAAATATTTTCGAAAAATTGTACGGACTGCGCACGCAAGTTGAGGAATGATAAATGGTGCTTTTTGAGGTTTTAGAACACAGAATTACTTATTAAATTTAAAGATGACATTTTGGGTCATCACATTCTCCACCTCTAAAACAAGCGTTCGTCCTCGAACGGAGTTAAAAAAAGTACCTGAGCTGGTGAATAAGTGTGGATATTTACTCTACATGTCCGACTCGGACTCCCAGGTAGATGCCTCTACCGGCTGACCTCTCCATTGCACTCGCACTAAAGGATAACTCTTAGACCTCAACTACCGTACCTGCCGGGCTAGAATAGCCACCGGCTCCTCCTCGTAAGTTAAATCTTTATCCAATTGGACTGAGCTGAAATCTAACACATGGAATGGATCACCATGATATTTCCGGAGCATAGACACATGGAACACCGGATGAACCCCTGATAAACTAGGTGGTAATGCAAGCCTGTAGGCTACTTCACCCACCCTTTCAAGAATTTCAAAGGGTCCGATATACCTAGGGCTCAACTTGCCCTTCTTTACGAACATCATTACACCTTTCCTAGGTGAAACCGGGAGCAAGATTCTTTCTCCAACCATGAATGCAATATCACGAACTTTACGGTCGGCATAACTCTTTTGCCTAGACTGAGCTGTGCGAAGTCGATCCCGAATAATCTTGACCTTATCCAAGGCATCGTGTACCAAATCGGTACCCAACAACCGAGTATCTCCCGGTTTAAACCAACCAACTGGCGATCGGCATCGCCATCCGTATAATGCCTCATATAGATCCATTTGAATGCTCGATTGGTAGCTATTATTATAGGCAAACTCCGCAAGTGGAAAGAAATGATCCCAAAAGCCTCCAAAGTCTATAACACAAGCGCGGAGCATATCTTCCAATATTCGAATAGTGCGCTCTGACTGTCCGTCTGTCTGTGGATGAAATGCTGTACTCAACTCCACCCGCGTGCCTAACTCACGCTGTACATCCCTCCAGAAATGTGAGGTAAACTACGTACCTCGATCTGAAATAATAGACACGGGCGCACCATGAAGGCAAACAATCTCACACATGTAAATTTTAGCTAACCTCTCTGAACAATAGGTAACTGCCACTGGAATGAAATGTGCTGACTTGGTCAACTTGTCCACAATAACCCACACTGCGTCAAATTTTCTCTGAGTTCGTGGGAGCCCAACAACAAAATCCATAGTGATACGCTCCCACTTCCACTCAGGAATTTCTAACTTCTGAAGCAAACCACCAGGTCTCTGATGCTCATACTTAACTTGCTGACAATTCAGACACCGAGCTACATATGCAACTATATCCTTTTTCATTCTCCTCCACCAATAATGTTGCCGCAAATCTTGATACATTTTGGCGGTACCTGGATGAATAGAATACCTAGAACTGTGTGCTTCTTCAAGAATTAATTCATGAAGCCCATCCACATTAGGCATACAAATACGACCCTGCATTCGTAGAACCCCATCTTCCCCCTCAACAACCTGTTTGGCATCACCGTGCCGCACCTGTCCTTAAGGACAAGTAAATGAGGACCATCATACTTCCTCTCTTTGATGCGCTCATATAAAGAAGACCGAGCGGCTGTGTAAGCTAAAACGTGATTGGGTTTTGAAACATCTAACCTCACGAACTGATTAGCAAAAGTCTGAACATCTGCAGCTAATGGCCTCTCACCAACCGGAATATACGCAAGACTGCCCATACTCACAACCTTTCTACTCAAAGCATCGGCCACCACATTAGCCTTTCCGGGGTGATACAAAATGGTGATATCATAGTCTTTCGACAACTCCAACCATCTTCTCTACCTCAAATTAAGATCTTTTTGTTTGAACAGATACTGAAGGCTACGATGATCAGTAAATACCTCATACGAGACACCGTAGAGGTAATGCCTCCAAATCATCAGCGCATGAACAATGGCTGCCAATTCTAAGTCATGAACAGGATAATTCTTCTCGTGAACTTTTAACTGTCGCGACGCATATGCAATTTCCTTGCCATCTTGCATTAATACTGCACCAAGCCCAATTCTAGATGCGTCACAATATACCGTATATGATCCTGAACCTGTGGGTAATACCAACACTAGCTCT
Organism: Nicotiana tabacum; assembly: GCF_000715075.1. Taxonomy (NCBI): domain Eukaryota; kingdom Viridiplantae; phylum Streptophyta; class Magnoliopsida; order Solanales; family Solanaceae; genus Nicotiana; species Nicotiana tabacum. The sequence goes on from NW_027438330.1 coordinate 187,950, forward strand.
AGTCAAAGCAGTCTTGAGCTTCTGAAAGCTCAACTCACACTCGTCTGACCATCTAAATGGGGCACCCTTCTGGGTCAATCTGGTCTTAATAGTTGTTCATAATCAATTACAGAATTGTCAATTAACTTCATATTAACAAAAATCTCGTTTCAAACCTTCACAATACTAATAACAAGATGCGAGGCATAAAGATCTCATAATTTTTTACCTGAATTAACGAGTCATATTTAACGCCACCTGGGCGGGCACCTACCTTGTAGGTTACAACTCAATATTACAACACGAATTTGGCAAGTATGCACAGAGAATTTCATACAAATAGTTTTAAATAAGCCTAGCAGGCATGACTCCCTATTAGTACTATAGTACAAATTTAATTTTCACAAGGGAGAATTTAAACACAAGAATTTTTTTTATCACAAGGATCTCATCCTTATATAACTTCCACCGCAGCTCATAGCCCAGTTTAAACATATCAATTTATTTTAAAATACAAGGACCTCGGCCTCAGTTCTGAATCACAAGTAATATGCACAACTTGCCAATCGAAACTTTCCATTTTCTCCTTTTAAATAACTTTCGTTAAACAAAATCACAACACATAATGAACCCCACACTGGTAGGGCATATAATTCACAATTTGTAATTAATTATCCGAAAATACATCAAAACATACCGAAATAAGTACCAGAAAGGCACCTTTAGCCTCACAGATCTTATTAGAGTCCATCATGGAATGATAGGTATAGTTATCTCCATAAAACCTCCCAACAGAAGTAAACACATAAGTAGATTATAGAATTATGAAGCTCACTCATAAATGGAGCACAATAGGAGGACTCGTCTTGATACTCAAAACCGAATCAAGTTAAGGAAATTATTCCTTTATTTTAAATCGAGGTCGTACCTATAACGACACCATCTGATGTAACGACCTCCGCCATACCATAAAACAAATATAACAATGGCTGGGTCTCCACCTCTAGGACTCCTTCTACCCTCCTATCCTCCACCCCTAACTGGTCGTGTGGATTGTGTAGTAACTACAATGGGGCACGTAGACCGAGTGCTTTGATGAAATATATCTCTCCCAAGTCTGGGACAATTTTCTCATGATGTGCCTAGTATCACCATATTCATAACAACCCCTTTTGGGGTTTGGCTGCTCATATTGAGTCTGTGCCAAATAACTCGAATAACCATTGTAGGAAACTCATGTCGGTGGTGCATAAAAAAAACTTACTAGAGCACCTCGATTAATCCGATGTGTGAACTGGGCTGGCCGATTGCCCGAGCCCCCGCCATAATGATTTATACTCGCAGAGTAGAATCCACTGAATCCCCCAAAACCTTAAGACGTCTTGGCCTCCTTAGTTTCCTTTTTCCTCACCCCGAACACGTTCTAATATCTTGGAAATTTCTACCACTAGTGGAAATAGAGTATCAGCCTGTAGCTCCCGAGTCATACAAAATTTTACGATCATAATTGAGTCCTTTAATGAGTCTGTGGACTTGCTCTCTGGCTATAGAAAGCAAAGTAGGAATATGACAGACTAACTTATTGAATCCGATGGCATATTATGATACCGCCATGGTGACTTGACGTAGTCCCTTAATGAGTCTGTGGACTCGCTCTCTGGCTATAGAAAGCAAAGTAGGAATATGACGGACTCACTTATTGAACCCGATGGCATATTATGATACCGTTATGGTGACTTGACGCAACCATTCAAACCCTATGCTCCATGCATTATAGAGAGTTCGGGAAACAAATTCTTTTAGAAGCGTTCTGAGAACCGAGCCAAGTTGGCGGTGTTGTATTGGCCGGTCTGCCCTCTTCATAGGCTTGCCACAAACACCTGTGGCGAATTATCTCTCTTAAGGCCAATTTCTTCTTTTGTTATGCTGACTCAACACTGTTGAGCTGACCCATTTCTTAACATACTCTTCGATTCTTCTTTGGGGTAAACTTTACCCCTATTTATATACAATGATCACAAAAGTAGAGCTCCATATAGACAATTCTTAGTCCAGAATCTCGTCAACCACTGTACTTCCTCCGAAGCAGACCAAAATTCGCAACCGTGACGTCCATGCTGAGTAGACCTTCTGTAAATTTAATGTTGTTTCTCTAACTCCATTGGTACTGAAGTATAAGATTATTACGGAGGCGGACATACCGCAACTCCCAACCTTATTCTCTATAAGATCTCATGCCTTAAACACATATAAATTTTGGGAGAACCTTTCAGTACCACATATATACATTTCAGGCCAAAACTGATATAACACATGACTCGCAATCCATTCATTGATAGTGGACTCCCCCACTCGGCGCGAAGTCATAGTTCTCCACATTCGATGTTCAACAATATTAACCTTCACAACTCATATAATCAACTAGCTGCCAAGGTACATTGCACCCCCCACATTATTCACTGGGTGATCTCTTTATACGTCCGCATCTTCAGTCGAAATCACACGTTGAGGCAATATTTGAACATCTCTGGCTCCCTCATAGTTCATCTGCGGCATCATGAATCGTCAATGCACAATTGATACCGAGTACGCAATGTCATACACGAGTAGATACAAAGGAATGTGAGATATAGGTTTCAAGCAAAATAAATGTCGCACGATAAGGAATGAAAGAGGTGATATTATTCCTTAACTTCATAGCCTCTGAGAGATAAGTACAGACGTCTCGGTACCGATCCTTCAGACTCTACTAAGCTTGTTCGTGACTCGTGAGACCTATGTAACCTAGTGCTCTGATACTGACTGTCACGACCCGAAATTCCCACTATCGGACCGTGATGGCGCCTAATATTTCACTTGCTAGGCAAGCCAACGTTAGAATAATATTAACCAATTTTTAAACAATTTATACATTATTAATAATCAAAGAAACAAATGCAGAAGCAAAGTTTGAAGTATAGTGAATAATCCATAAAAACAACGGTGTCTAAATACCATCCCAGAATTGGTGTCACAAGTGCACGAGCTTCTAGAATAATACAAATAAAGGTCTGAATAAAATGAAATTATTTGGAAATAAGCACACAACTAAAGTAAAATAGACGGGGACTTCAGAACTACGGATGCCATGTAGTTATACCTCAAGTCTCCTCCGAGTAGCTGAAATCCGAGCAAGTCTATGGCACGCCGATGGGACCAACTCTGAAATCTACACAAGAAGTGTAGAGTGTAGTATCAGTACAACCGACCCCATGTACTGGTAGGTGCTGAGCCTAACCTCGACGAAGTAGTGACGAGGCTAAGGTGGTTCACTTACATTAACCTGTACCCAATATTAGTAACAACAACAATAATAGAAATAAATTAGGTAACTCATTTATAATGATTGAAGCCAACTCAGCAGTTATAACCAATTATCATTTCCATCAATTCTGTTGCAGCGTGCAACCCGCTCTCACAATATATTCACATTCAATTCTGTTGCAGCATGCAACCCGCTCTTACAATATATTCACATTCGGTTCTGTTGCAGCGTGCAACCCACTCTCACAATATATTCATTTTAATAAAGTCTGTTGCGGCGTGTAACCCGATCCCCCAATATATATATATGTATGTCGACTTTTAAACAAGTCTGTTGCGGCGTGCAACCCGATCCTCCAATATGGACATTTAATAAGTCTGTTGCGGCGTGCAACCCGATCCTCAAATATGGACTTTTTAATAAGTCTGTTGCGGCGTGCAATCCGATCCTCCAATATGAACTTTTTAATAAGTCTGTTGCGGCGTGCAACCCGATCCTCCAATATGGACTTTTTAATAAGTCTGTTGCAGCGTGAAACCCGATCCTCCAATATGGGCTTTTTAATAAGTCTGTTGCGGCGTGCAACCCAATCCTCCAATATGAACTTTTTAATAAGTCTGTTGCGGCGTGCAACCCGATCCTCCAATATGGGCTTTTTAATAAGTCTGTTGCGGCGTACAACCCGATCCTCCAATATATTCATTATAATTAATTTTGTTATGGCGTGCAACCCGCTCCTCCAATATATTCATTATAATCAATTCTATTAGAAGAAATTTCCCCAATAAATGCAACAATTAATATAGAATTATAAGACAACAAGCATACAATAATTATGATTTAATTATGAAACAAACAAGGGCAAATAGCAAATTATTGTAGAAATCAGAGAGAAAATATACAGTTTAATATTTAATCTGCTAAATGTCAAATAACAATTAAGGCACATAATTCAAATAGCATGTAACAATTAATGCTGAAATATTCAAGAATTAATATTTGACAAAGAATAGGAGAGAAACAATTATTATAACAATTAATTCATGATTTAAAACGATTTATGATTTTTTAAGTAAATACGCAAACAATTAATTTGACGACGTATAGACACTCGTCACCTCACCTATACGTCGTTCACATGCATTTCACATAACAAATAATTTAAGGGTTCTATTCCCTGGAGCCAAGGTTAACCACAACACTTACCTCGCTTTGCAAATTCTTATAAATTACTTAACCATAACTTTTCCTTTTAAATTTGTCTCCAAAAGCTTCAAATCTATTCACAAACAATTCGATATATTCAATACTAATCATAGGAATTAATTCCATATGAATTTACTAATTTTTTCGGATAAAAATCCGAAATTAATTAAAATATTATACAGTGGGACCCATGTCTCATATCCCAAAAGAACTCACAAAATATGAACACCCGTTCCGCTTCGAGTTCAACCATACAAAAATTATCCAATTCCGATGTCAAATGGACCTTCAAATCTTAATTTTTTATTTTTGAAATATTTTATAAAAATTCCAATTTCTTCAATCTAAATCCGAAATAAATGATGAATATATACATGGATTTGTAAAATATAATCACTTTTGGTTAAAGAACACTTACCCAATTCAAAGTCGTGAAAATCCCCCTTGAAATCGCCCATATCCCAGACTGGAAACTCAAAAATGAGTAAAAATGGCGACTTCCGATTTTATGGGCTCTGCCCAGTCATTTTTGCATCTGCGGATAAAAGTTCCGCATTTGCGGACTCGCATTTGCGATGCCAGGCTACCAGGTGAAGTTCCGCATCTGCGGATACTCCTTTTGCACCTGCGACATCTGCTTCTGCGCAAAATAGCCGCACCTGCGAAGACCCCAGGCCAGCCAGTCCCGCATCTGCGTAATTTGGTGCGCATCTGCGGACACGCTTCTGTGAGAAGCTGTCCGCTTCTGCGATCGAAGCCTTGACACGCGTGGGCACATCTGGGATGGAAGGCTCGCATCTGCGAGCTCGCACCTGCGAGCAAAAATCCGCAGGTGCGATTACAACAGAAGGAAAAATTCAGATTTTTGCTTAAGTCTAATTCTTGATCCGATTTTAATACGTATCACTCTCGAGGTACTCAGAACCCCGTACAAATATACCAACAAGTCCAATAACATAATACGGACTTACTCGGGGTCTCGTATCACGTCAAACAATGCTGAAATTACAATTCACACCCCAATTCAAACTTTGAAATTTAAACTTTTTAATTTGCAAATCTCGTGCCAAAACATATTTAATGAATCGGAAATGACTTCAAATTTGGAACACAAGTCATAAACGACATAACGGAGCTGTTCAAATTTCCAGAATCGGATTCCGGCTCCGATATCAAAAAGTCAACAACGTGGTCAAACTTGAAAATCTTTAGCCTTTAAATTGCTAGTTCCGTTAAATGGTCATAACTTGAGTTAGGAACCTCCAAATTAAATTACGGGCATACGCCCAAGTCCCAAATTACGATACGGAGCTACCAGAACTATTAAAACACTGATGCAGGTTCATTTGCTAAAAAGGTTGGCCAAAGTCAACTCAGTTGAGTTTTAAGGCTCTATTTCATATTTTAATCCATTTTTCACATAAAAACTTTCCGAAATATTATACGGATTGCGCACGCAAGTCGAGGAATGATACATGGTGCTTTTCGAGGTCTTAGAACACAAAATTACTTATTAAATTTAAAGATGACATTTTGGGTCATCACAAATTGGTCTTTGAAAAAATGAAGAATGAAATTAAAAATCCCGCCTAAGTCCAAAGTTATCAGCTTCGGACGTCGCATTTGCGACCTGAAGTTCGCAAATGCGAAGGGGTCATCGCAAATGCGAGATCCTTCACATTTCCGCTGCCTTCGCATTTGCGAAGAATATATCGCAATTGCGACAATTGGCCCATCGCATTTGCGGGCAGAAATTCGCATTTGCGAACATACCCTTCCCCAGACCCCCATCGCAATTGCGAAGAAAATCTCGCAATTGCGGGAACATGCTGGCCCAGGCCTTCTTCACAATTGCGATAGATACCTCACAATTGCCATGCCTGCTTATTTCGCATTTGCGAAGCCTGATCTCGCAATTGCGAGATCAGAGGCCTGCAACAGGTTCAGTTATACCAGCAAAAGTTTCTAAGTTCAAAACATCCCGTGGCCTATCTGAAACTCACCCGAGCCCACGAGACTCCAAACCGAACATGACCACAAGTCTAAAAACATCATACGGACTTGCTCACACGATCAAATCGCCAAAATAACACCTAGAACTATGAATTTAGCACCAAATCAAATGAAATTCTCAAGAACACTTTAAAATTCATATCTTCTCAGCTGGACGTCCGAATCACGTCAAATTAAATCCGTTTCTCACCAAATTTCATAGACAAGTTTTAAATATCATAATGAACCTGCACCGGGCTCTGAAACTAAAATACGGACCTAGCACTAACAATGCCAAACATAAATCAATTTTTAAAAATAATTAATTTTTCAGAATTTTAATTTTCATCAAAAATGTATAACTTGAGCTAGGGACCTCCGAATTCGATTCCGGGATATGATGACCCAAAAGGTCATCTTATGTTTAGAACTCGAATCTGCATTCTTAAGCCTTAAAATCTCATTTTTACCCTCCTCGATTTGCGTGCGCAGTCCGGGCATGTTTTCGGAAAGCTTTTATGTTGAAAATTGATGAAAATATGAATTTATGCCTTAAAAGTTAATTTTAGTTGACTTCGGTCAACATATTTGGTAAACGGGTCCGGATCCATATTTTGACAGTCTCGGTGGGTCCGTATCGAATTATGGGACCTGAGCATATGCCAGAGCACGGTACAAGTTCATTATGATATTTAAGAGTTGTCTGTGAAATTTGGTGAGAAATGGAATTGATTTTACGTGATTCAGACGTCCAGTTGAGAAGATATGAATTTTAAAGTGTTCTTACGAATTTTATTTGATTTGGTGCTAAATTCGTAGTTCTAGGTGTTATTTTGGCGATTTGATCGTGCGAGCAAGTTCGTATGGTATTTTTAGATTTGTTGGCATGTTCGGTTTGGATCCCCGAGGGCTCGGGTGAGTTTCGGATAGGCCACAGGATGTTTTGAACTTAGAAAATTTTGCTGGTATAACTGAACTTGTTGCAAGCCTATGATCTCGCAATTGCGAAATAAGCAGGCCTGGCAATTGCGAGGTATCTGTCGCAATTGTGAAGAAGGCCTGGGCCAGCATGTTCTCGCAATTGCGAGATTTTCTTCGCAATTGCGATGGGGGTATGGGGAAGGGTATGTTCGCAAATGCGAATTTCTGCCCGCAAATGAGATGGGCCACTTGTCGCAAATGCGAAGGCAGCGGAAATGTCAAGGATCTCGCATTTGCGATGACCCCTTCGCATTTGCGAGCTTCGCAATTGCGAAGCTCAGGTCGCAAATGCGACATCCGCAGCTGATAACTTTAGACTTAGACGGCATTTTTCATTCATTCTTCAGTTTTTCAAAACCTAAACCTCAAGAGGCAATTTTCTAAAGACCAAATCTTCCCCAAATCATAGTTAAGTGATTCCTAACTCTTTTCTTTCAACCTTTTACATCTTATAACAGGATTTCAACCTAGAATCTAGCATTTTTATGGTAAAATTAGGATTTTTGGGTAGAACTTAGAAATTTTGAAATTTGGGGATTTAGACCTCGAATTGAGGTCGGATTCCAAAACCAATTTTATGTCCGGGCTCGGGGGTGAATGGGTAAAAGGATTTTGGTCTGAACCTCGGGTTTTGACCAAGCAGGCCCGGGGTCGATTTTTCAACCTTTTGGAGGAAAATTTGGGAAATTTAATTTATGCAATATAATTGATATCTTAAGCAATATTTAATATTATTTGTCATTTTTGAATAGATAAGAGTGGTTTGGAGGTGAATTCCAAAGGAAAAGCTGTGATTAAGAATAAAGTGACCTTCGAAGCGAGGTAAGTGTTGTGTCTAACCCTGACTTGAGGGAAGTAGGAACCTTAGATTACTTGCTAAGTGAAATTCATGTGATCGGCGTATATGTGAGGTGACGAGTACTTATGAGCCGCCAACTTACCTGTTTTCCATGTTTCTCTGTTTTTCTTTTATCGTCTCATTCCTATGCCTAATTGTGATGTGTTATACTAGTGTTGTTCAATTTATCGTTCTTATCATGTTTACGAATTTTCTTGTGATAATTGAGTTTTTATTTCAAAGTTGATATTGATGTTATGGAACCAAATGTTGAAGTAAGGTTTGTACTTGTTATTCTATCTCCCTATTGATATTTATGCATTGCATTATGGTAAGGGAGAGTGTTAATCCACGAAGAGTAAGGTTTGTACTTGTTATTCTAACTCCATGTTGTTATTTATGCATTGCATTATGGTAAGGGAGAGTGTTAATGCACGAAGGGTGATGTCGTGCCATATTGTGAGTGTTAATGCACGAAGGGTGATTTCGTGCCATATTGTGAGTGTTAATGCACGAAGGGTGATGTCGTGCAATGATATGAGAGTTAATACACGAAGCGTGATGCCGTGCCGTTTCTATTTATTTTATGGTGAGATTGAGAGCAAAAGCACGAAGGGTGATGCCATGCATTTTTCCTTAATGTATTCAATATTCCTATTGATTCATGGTATATTGACTGCTCCGATGATCATTCTGTTGTAGTTCATTATCTTGTATTTCCCTCAATATGTTCCCCTCCCGACATTTCCTGTTTAGTTCTTCATTTCTGTTATTTTTATATACAATGTTAAATTGTATTGTTGATTTGTAGGTGCCTTGCCTTAGCCTCGTCACTACTTCGTTGAGGTTAGGCTCGACACTTACCTGTACAAGAGGTCGGTTGTACTGATACTGCACTCTGCACTTTCTATGCAGATTTTGGATACCGGCTCGGGTTGATCGAGATTTTGCTATTGGTCCGCTATCCGCAGACTCAAGGTAGATCGGTCCCATCTATCTTTTCTGTTCTACTATTTATTTCATTCAGACAATTGTATTTCTTTAAGACTATTACTTGTAGTAAATTCTAGAATGCTCGTGAAATGTGACTCCAGATCCGGGTGGTAGTAATTAATACGTTTTTATAAAATTCTGCACCTCTTATATTTTATCTTAGTTAATTATTTTTATTTACGGAATGGAAATGAGGAATTTATTTAACGATTTTCTAACGTTGGCTTGCCTAGGAAGTGAAATGTTAGGCGCCATCACGGTCCTGTCGGTGGGAAATTTCGGGTCGTGGCAGTTGGTATCAGAGCAAGCTTAGTAGAGTCTGAAGGATCGGTGCGGGGACGTCTGTACTTATCTTTCAGAGGCTATGGAGTTTAGGAACAATTTCACTTCTATTCTACTTTGTCGTGCGATTTCATTCTATCACTGACGATTGAACTTTTCTATTCTTGTCCTCTCACAAATGGCGAGAACACGCACTACGTCTATAGCCGGACATGAGCCAGAGCCTCCAGTGACAACTACGACTAGGGGCAAAGGCCGAGGTCGAAGTCGTGCTAGAGGCCAAGCTAGAAGCAGAGGTAGAGATCAGTCCAGAGCTCAAGAAGCTATACCTGTTGTAGAACCTTAGGAGGATCTTCAAGAGGAGGTTCCAGTTCAGAATGTACTAATTGGACTAGTTCAGGTCCCGAAAGGTTCAGAGCCACTCCAGTGCTTCAGGACGCTATAGTCCGTTTGGTGTGTCTTATGGAGGGCGTGGCCCATAATGGTTCATTTCCAATGGAGCCAGCCGTCTCACAGTCTGGGGGAGGAGCACAAACTCCCACTACTCCTGCTACGGAGCAGATAGCTCCCCAGAATCAGGCTCCAGCAGCCCCGCCAGTTGGGGTAGTTCAGCCTGTTGTTGCGGCATAGACCGGTGATAGGCCCGCCATGTCTTTTGAGGCCTTATTGAGACTGGATAAGTTTACCAAGCTCTTTCTAGTTCACTTCAGTGGTACACCTCTTGAGGACCCACATGATTATCTTGAACGATGCCATGAGGTACTGCAGAACATAGGCATAGTTGAGACCAATGGGGTTGATTTTGCTGTATTTCAGATGAAGGGTTCCGCCAGGAGGTGGTGGAGGGATTATACATTGACTAAACCAGCTGGATCTCCTGCCCTTATCTAGGATCAGTTCTATCAGCTATTTTTGGACAAGTTCCTTTCTGTCACACTGAGAGAGGACTTCCACAAGCAATTTGAGCGTCTACAAAAGGGGCAGTGTGACTGTTACTCAGTACGAGTCCCGTTTTGTGGATTTGGCTCGTCATGCTCTCCTTTTACTACCTACGAAGGGAGAGAGAGTGAGGAGGTTTATTAAGGGACTCACTCACTCTATCAGACTTTAGATGGCCAAGGAGACCGGAAGTGAGATTTCTTTTCAGACGGTTGCTAATGTCGCGAGAAGGATCGAGATGGTTCTTGCACAGGAGAGAGGGAAGAGGTCTGATATGAGGCCTTGTCAGTTCGGTGATTTCAGTGGTGCCTCATTTGGAGACAGGGGTACTTATGGCAGGGGTCAGGTACCTAGAGGTGGAGGTCAGACCGTTATAGGTGGAGGAAAAGCGGGTAGAAGACGTCCTAGAGGTGGAGATCCATCTGTTGTTATATTTGTTTTATGGTATGGCGAAGTTCGTTACATCAGATGGTTCCGTTATGGGTACGACCTCGATTTAAAATAAAGGAATAATTTCCTTAACTTGATTCGGTTCTGAGTATCAAGACGAGTCCTCCTATTGTACTCCACTTATGAGTGAGCTTCGTAATTCTATAATCTACTTATGTGTTTACTCCTATTGGGAGATTCTATGGAGATAACTACACCTATTATTCCATGTTGGTCACTAATAAGAGTTGTGAGGCCAAATGTGGCTTTCTGTTACTTATTTTGGTAAGTTTTGATGTAATTTACGGATAATAAATTATAAATTATGAATTATATGCCCTACCCGTATGAGGGTTCGTTATGTGTTATGAAAAATGTTTACCAAATTTATTGAAAAAAAGAAAGAAAGGAAATTGAAATTCAGTTGGCACAATGTGCAAAATACTTGTGATTCGGAGTTGAGGATGAGATCCTCATATTTTATTTTTACATGATGTGAAATATTTAAACCGAGCTACAAGCCGCGGTGGAAGTTATATAAGGATGAGATCCTTATGATGAAAAATTCTTGTGTTTAAGTTCTCCCTTGTGAAATTAAATTTGTACTATAGTACTAATAAGGAGTCATGCCTATTAGGCTTATTTGAAAATTCTTGTATGAAATTCTCTGTGCATATTTGCCAAAATATTGAGTTTTGTAATTAATGAGTTTTAACCTATGAGGTAGGTGCTCGCCTAGGTGCTGTTAAATGTTACTCGTTAATTCGGGTAAATAATTATGAGGTCTTCATGCCTCGCATCTCGTTATCAGTATTGTGAAGGTTTGCAACGAGATTTTTTATTAACATGAGGTTGATTGGTAATTCGGTAATTGATTATGAATAACTATTAAGAACAAATATCCGCTACCAAGAATTGATGACTTGTTTGACCAGCTCCAGGGTGCCAAGGTATTTTCGAGGATTGATTTGAGGTTTGGTTACCATCTGTTGAAGATTAGGGCATCTGATGTCCCTAAGACAACTTTCAGACTCGGTATAGGCATTATGAGTTTCTAGTGATATCATTTGGGCTGACAAAATGCCCCAGCAGCATTCATGGATTTGATGAACCGGGTGTCCAAACCCTACTTGGATTCCTTTGTGGCTGTGTTTATTGATGATATCTTGATCTACTCCCATAGTCGAGAGGAGCATGAGCAGCACCTTCGGATCGTTCTTCAGACTCTGAAAGACAACCAGTTATATGCTAAGTTCTCAAAATGAGAGTTTTGGTTGAGTCAGTTGCTTTCTTGGGTCATGTTGTATCAATAGAGGGCATTCAGGTGGATCCTAAGAAGATTGAGGTAGTCCAGAACTGGCCTAGACCCACATCAGTTACAGAGATCCGTAGTTTCCTGGGTTTGGCAGGCTATTACTGTCGATTTGTGGAGGGGTTTTCATCCATAGCAGCCCCGTTGACCTGATTAACCCAGAAGGGTGCCCCGTTTAGGTGGTCAGACGAGTGTGAAGCAAGCTTTTAGAAGCTCAAGACTGGTTTGACCATGACACCAGGTGGCAAGGTTATTACATATGCTTCGTGACAGCTGAAGGTTCACGAGAAGAATTACCCTGTTTATGATCTAGAGCTGACATTCATTGTTCATGCGCTGAAGATTTGGAGGCACTATCTTTACCGCGTGCCATGTGAGGTATTCAGTGATCATCAGAGCCTGCAGTATTTGTTCAAGCAGAAGGAACTGAATTTGAGGCAGAGGAGGTGGCTGGAGCTATTAAAAGACTATGATATCACCATATTGTATCATCCCGGGAAGGTCAATGTGGTGGCCGATGCTTTGAGTAGAAAGTTGGTTAGTATGGGTAGCCTTTCATACATTCCAGTTGGTGAGAGACTACTTGCATGGGATGTTCAGGCCTTGGCCAACCAGTTTGTGAGGTTAGATGTTTCCGAGCCCAGCCGTGTTCTAGCTTGTACAGTTGCTCGGTCTTCGTTGTTTGAGCGCATCAGAGATCGGCAGGATGACGATCCTCATTTACTTGTCCTTAGAGACACAGTGCGGCATGGTGGTGCCAAGTAGGTTACTGTTGGAGATGACGGAGTTTTGGGGATGCAGGGTCGTATTTCTGTGCCTAATGTGGATGGACTTCGTGAGTTGATCCTTGAGGAGTCACGCAGTTCCCGATATTCTATTCATCCGGGCATCGCCAAGATGTATCAGGACTTGAGGCACCATTATTGGTGGAGGTGAATGGAGAAGGACATAGTTGCCTATGTAGCTCGGTGCCTAAATTGCCAGCAGGTAATGTGTGAGCATCATAGACCTGGTGGTTTACTTCAGAGCTTAGATATTCCTGAGTGGAAGTGGGAGCGTATCACTATGGATTTTGTTGTTGCACTCCCACAGACATAGAGGAAGTTTGATGCAGTTTGGGTTATTGTGGGCAGGCTAACTAAGTCAACGCATTTTATTCCTGTGGCAGTTACCTATTCCTCGGAGCGGTTGGTAGAGATTTACATTCGTGAGATTGTCCGCCTTCACAGCGTGCCCGTGTCTATCATTTCTGATCGAGGTACGCAGTTTACCTCGCACTTTTGGAGGGTAGTACAACGTGAGTTAAGTACGCGGGTTGAGTTGAGCACAACATTCCATTCTCAGATGGACGGACAGTCTGAGCGTACTATACAGCTCTTGGAGGATATGCTCTGCGCCTGTGTTATTGACTTTGGAGGTTCTTGGGATCAGTTCTTGCCGTTAGCGGAGTTTGCCTACAATAACAGCTACCAGTCGAGCATTCAGATGGCTCCCTATGAGGCATTATATGGTAGATGGTGTAGGTCGCCAGTTGGGTGGTTTGAACTGGGAGAGGCTCGGTTATTGGTTACCGATTTGGTATAAGATGCCTTGGATAAGGTCAAGATTATTCAGGATCGACTTCGCACAGCTCAGTCTAGGCAAAGGAGTTATGCCGACCATAAAGTTCGTGATATTGCATTCATGGTTGGAGAAACAATATTTCTTCGGGTATCGCCCATGAAGGGTGTTATGAGATTTGGGAAGGAGGGCAAGTTGAGCCCTAGGTACATCGGGCCATTTGAGATCCTCGAGAGAGTGGGGGGAGGTAGCTTATAGACTTGCGTTGCCTCCAGGGTTATCCTAAGTTCATCCGGTATTCCATGTGTCTATGCTCCGGAAATATCATGGTGATCCGTCCCATGTGTTAGATTTCAGCTCTATCTAGTTGGACAAGGATTTGACTTACGAGGAGGAGTCGGTGGCAATTCTAGCCCGGCAAGTTCGCCAGTTGAGATCAAAGAGTTACCCTTCAGTTTGAGTGCAATGGAGAGGTCAGCCTATTGAGGCAGCTACTTGGGAGTCCGAGTCCGATATGCGAAGTAGATATCCCCACCTTTTCACCAGCCCAGGTACTTTTCTATGTCCGTTCAAGGACGAATGGTTGTTTTAGAGGTGGAGAATGTGATGACTCAAAATGTCATCTTATGTTTTAGAACTCGAATCTGCGCTCTTAAGCCTTAAAAATCTCATTTTTACCCTCCTCGATTTGCGTGCACAGTCCGGGCACGTTTTCGGAAAGCTTTTATGTTGAAAATTGATGAAAATAAGAATATATGCCTTAAAAGTTAATTTTACTTGACTTCGGTCAACATTTTTGGTAAACGGGCCCGGATCCGCATTTTGAGGGTCCCGGTGGGTCCGTATCGAATTATGGGACCTGGGCGTATGCCCAGAATCAAATTCGGAGGTTCCTAGCTCAAGTTATGAATTTTTGATGAAAATTAAAAGTCTGAAAATTGATTATTTTTAAGAATTGATTAATGTTTGACATTGTTAGTGCCGAGTCCGTATTCTAGTTCCGGAGCCCGGTGCAGGTTCATTATGATATTTAAGACTTGTCTGTGAAAATTGGTGAGAAACGGAGTTGATTTGACGTGATTCGGACGTCCAGTTGAGAAGATATGAATTTTAAAGTGTTCTTGAGACTTTCATTTGATTTGGTGCTAAATTCACAGTTCTAGGTGTTATTTTGGCGATTTGATCGTGCGAGCAAGTTTGTATGATATTTTTAGACTTGTCGGTATGTTCGGTTTGGAGCCCCGAGGGCTCGGGTGAGTTTCTGATAGGCCAGGGGATGTTTTGAACTTAGAAAATTTTGGCATAACTGAACTTGTTGTAGGCCTCTGATCTTGTAATTGCGAGATCAGGCTTCGCAAATGCGAAATAAGCAGGCCTGGCAATTGCGAGGTACCTATCGCAATTGCGAAGAAGGCTTCGACCAGCATGTTCTCGCAATTGCGAGATCTTCTTCGTAATTGCGATGAGGGTATGGGGAAGGGTATGTTCGAAAATGTGAATTTCAGCCCGCAAATGCGATGGGCCAATTGTCGCAAATGCGAAGGCAGCGAAAATGTGAAGGATCTCGCATTTGCGAAGCTCAGGTCGCAAATGCGACATCCGCAGCTGATAACTTTAGATTTAGAGGGGAGTTTTCATTCATTCTTCAATTTTTCAAAACCTAAACCTTAATAGGCGATTTTCCAAAGACCAAATCTTCCCCAAATCATAGGTAAGTGATTCCTAAATCTTTTCTTTCAATCTTTTAAATCTTTAACAAGATTTCAACCTAGAATCTAGTATTTTTATGGTGAAATTAGGATTTTTGGGTAGAACTTAGGAATTTCAAAATTTGGGGATTTAGACCTTGAATTGAGGTCGGATTCTAAAACCAATTGTATATCCGGTCTCGGGGGTAAATGGGTAAAAGGATTTTGGTCCGAACCTCGGGTTTTTCAACCTTTTGGAGGAAAATTTGAAGAATTTAATTTATGTAATATAATTAATTTCTTAAGCAATATTTAATATTATTGAGTCATTTTTGAATAGATAAGAGAGGTTTGGAGGTGAATTCCAAAGGAAAAGCTGTGATTGAGAATTAAGTGGTCTTCAGAGCGAGGTAAGTGTTGTGTCTAACCCTGACTTGAGGAAAGTAGGAACCTTAGATTACTTGTAAGTGAAATTCATGTGAACGACATATATGTGAGGTGACGAGTACTTATGCGCCGCCAATTTACCTGTTTTCCATGTTTCTCAGTTTTTCTTATATTGTCTCATTCCTATGCCTAATTGCGATGTGTTATACTAGTATTGTTCAATTTATCGTTCTTATCATGTTTACGAATTTTCTGGTGATAATTGACTTTTTATTTCAAAGTTGAGATTGATGTTATGGAACCAAATGTTGAAGTAAGGTTTGTACTTGTTATTCTATCTCTCTGTTGATATTTATGCATTGCATTATGGTAAGGGAGAGTGTTAATGCATGAAGGGTAATGTCGTGCCATATTGTGAGTGTTAATGCACGAAGGGTGATGCCGTGTCATATTATGAGTGTTAATGCACGAAGGGTGATGTTGTGCCATATTGTGAGTGTTAATGCACGAAGGGTGATGCCGTTCCATATTGTGAGTGTTAATGCACGAAGGGTGATGACGTGCCATATTGTGAGTGTTAATGTACGAAGGGTGATGCCGTGCCATATTGTGAGTGTTAATGCACGAAGAGTGATAACGTGCCATGATATGAGAGTTAATGCACGAAGGGTGATGCCGCATCGTTTCTATTTATTTTATGGTGAGATTGAGAGCAAAAGCACGAAGGGTGATGCCGTGCATTTTTCCTTACTGAATTCACTATTCCTTTTGATTCATGGTATATTGAATGCTCCGGTGATCATTCTGTTGTAGTTTATTATCTTGTATTCCCCTCAGTATATTCCCCACCCGACATTTCCTACTTAGTTCTTCATTTATGTTATTTGTATATGCACTGTTAAATTGTACGGGTTGATTTGTAGGTGCCTTGCCTTAGCCTCGTCACTACTTCGTCGAGGTTAGGCTCGACACTTACCAGTACTTGTAGTAAATTCTAGAATGCTCGTGAATTGTGACTCCAGATCCGGGTGGTAGTAATTAATACAGTTTTATAAAATTCCGCACCTCTTATATATCATCTTAGTTAATTATTGTTGTTTACGGAATGGAAATGAGGAATTGGTTTAACTATTTTCTAACTTTGGCTGGCCTAGCACATGAAATGTTAGGCACCATTGCGGTCCCGTCGGTGAAAAATTTTGAGTCGTGACAAGGGCATACGCCGAGGTCCCATAAATCGATACGGACCCACCGGGACCGTCAAAATATGGATTTGGGCCCGTTTACCAAAAATGTTAACCGAAATCAATTAAAATTAACTTTTAAGGCATAAATTCTTATTTTCATCAATTTTCAACATAAAAACTTTCTGAAAACCTGCCCGGAATGCGCACGCAAATCGAGGAGGATAAAAATGAGATTTTTAAAACTTAAGAGCGCGGATTCGAGTTCTAAAAGATAAGATGACCTTTTGGGTCATCACAAAAAGAAACCTAAAAATTAGTTGGTTCGGTACGGTTCGGTCGGTTTGGTCAGTTTTTAAATATCCATTGACACCCCTAGTAATGGGATTAGAGTATTGGTGATAGGAAGAAGACATTTAGTATTCCAAAAAAAAATACTATTTATGAAATTTAATTTGATTTCCCTACTTTCATCAAGAAAGCCATTTTTTGATTTTTAAGGATCATGTTTCCTTTTTCCAAAATATTTTGATGAACCAAATATGGAAACTAAAAAATATTTTCCTTACCAACCGTAGTATTTCTGAAGATTTCGGTAAGTTTTAAATACTTTAAAACGCTCTAACGATGTTAATATTACACTTTTTGCATGCCAGTTAATGCTACAGACTACGAAGGTATAATAACATGTTATGAAGTATATAATAATGCTTGAAATTAAGTCGCTCCGGCAGATGACAAAGAGGAGAAGAAATCTTTAGCTATTAGTTCCTGAAGATAATTAATATTATTCCTATTTAGCTAGCTCGAAATCTTGCCCTTTACACGTGCATATGCCTTTCTAATTTCTAAGGACTTTGTGAGAATATCTTATGAAAAGTAGTTAGTTGATTCAAAGACTTAATAATTGTTCTCAATGTTAAGGAAAATATTTTTTGTTGATTCAAATTTTTAATATTAGTTAATTTTAAAATTTTCATTTTTAATGGTAACTATAATAATGTTTAATTATAACTTTATTTTCATCCAATATAAATATTATGTTTTATGATTTTCTTCATATACAAGTTATTTTTAAAATGTATAATAATCTATCAACATTTTATTATAATACATTCTAAAACTTAATTATTTCTTTAGTCAATTTATTAGAGTGTAAAAATTTAAATCAATCGAATATGTCAAAATCGTGACTACATCGAGTGATAACGTAACCAAATACATACATTTGAAAACTTTAATTGGAGTGGGATTAGTAATCCTACATATTAGGATTTCCTATATCGTTTAAATAAAGGAAGATTTAACAATTTTTTAAAAGAATTTAGTTGATTTCTAATTTTTAAATATTAGAAAAATAATTAACTTACAATTTTGATCAATGTAAAATCTATTTCTAATAATTTAAAAAGGCGAATGATATGTCGCTACGAGATTTTTCGCTCTTAGTATAACAGAAATAGATAATTAAGTTTTCGGGACAAGTGTAGATAGCTACTTATGTAAGTTAATTACATAAGTGAGTGTCTAAGACTATGTAAGCCGATTTTAATCATATTTTGATGCCATATTTATTTTTTGAATTAAATAGTTAATCAAAACTAACAGCGGAACAAACATGAATATACAACCTCCCAAGACCGATAGTACTGAGTCACGAACTCTAACTGAATACATGAAATGATCACGAGGACCGAATATACAATATTGTTTGATTAAAAATTAACAGTACAATGAAATGAAAAGACTCCAAGGGACTGCGACGACCAAGCAGCTCTACCTTGAATCTTTACGATCCCGCTTTAACTTTGCTCAAGTTCGATATCTCCAATACCTGGTTCTGCATAAAAATGTGCAGAAGTGTAGTATGATTACACCATGGTCGGTACCCAGTAAGTATCAAGACTAACCTCAGTGGAGTAGAGACAAGGTACAGTCAAGACACTCACTAGTCTAATAACATGTGCAATATAATATACAAAATAATTAGAAATAAATAACAATAAGGGCAACATAAAACAACCAGTGATGTGCACAGTAAGACAATAAAATCACCATTAATATTGTTCAATAATTAATAAATACAATTACACCCAGTTAAATCAAGTTCTTCAATTAAATACCTTTCACACATAATTCTTACGAATAAAACTCTTTTTCAAATATAATTCTTTTATATACTTCTTTTTGAATAAAAATCCTTTCAAATAAATATTTTGAATATAATTCTTTCAATTGAAAAGTCACCATGTGACACCTCATTTCAACATCATAAAAATATGGGTCTTAACCTATTTTCATATTTTTCGTAAACACAGGTCTCGACCCATTTTTATATTCGCACTCATGTTAAAGAAAATATCTATAATATCCTAACCACTTATGCCCGTGCTATTCCCACCTAGTACTAAAATAAAGGAAAATTGACAGAACAAGTACCAATTGCAATTTAAAACGTGATATTTGAATAATGCCACTAAATAACAAAAGGCAACCCTAATATATTGATATGACAAGTACCGATCGTAATATAACGTGATATTTGAATTGTGCCACTAAATAAGTATTATCTCCGATTCATTTGATGTGGCAAAATTTGAATAGATACAAAAAAAAATTTAAAAATAAACTTTTAAAATTTGTAATCTAAAACAAGTTATAGAAATCTCATTAAGGGTAAAATTAAATCGCTACTAAATTTTAAAAGTTATAATTCTTTTTAAAACAGACATATTGGTAGAGGAAGCAATATGCACATAAGCTGAAATTTCTGGACGTAATCTAGCATAAAAGATATCTTTTAAGAAAAGACAAACTCATATATATACCAACATATGAAACTAATTGATCAAATCATTCCTTTTCATTAAAAAAGAGTATCGCAAGAATAGTGTAGGACGTGATCTTTTCCTATTATTGTAAATGTAAATATATGGTAAAACGTAAACCATGTTATAAAATATATCTCAAAGTAACAATATACAACAAAGAAAAACAAGCTAAGAGATATAGAGAGAAAGAGAGGACAGATTCTTATTTCTTCTTCAATTGTGTGTATTTTTCTATCTATTACAAAGCCTTTATATAGGTATGAAAAGTGAAGAAAAATATGTCATTAAGCATAGAAATATGTCATTGAATATATCATTAAGCATTTGAGAAGATCATCGAAGAAGAGTAGACATCCACCATACTTTGATTTTTCTTATAACACCCCTCATTGGATGTCCATAGATAATGTGCCTCGTTAAAACCTTATTAGGAAAAAACCCTATGGGAAAAAAAATCCTAGTGAAGGAAAAAGAGTACACATGTTTAGAAATATGCCTTTTGGTTGCCTCGTTAAAAACCTTGCAAGGAAAACACAGTGGGACAAAACCTTGTAAGGAAAAAAGAGTACAACGCGTATTAACTCCCCCTGATGAGAGCATCAATTCACATCCTTGAGCCTTCGCATCCCAATCTTGTACACTAGTTTCTTGAAGGTTGACGTCGGTAGAGATTTGGTGAACAAATTAGCCATATTATCACTTGAACGGATCTGTTGCACATTGATATCACCATTCTTTTGAAGATCATGTGTGAATAATAACTTTGGTGAAATGTGCTTTGTCCTATCCCCTTTTATGAATCCTCCCTTCAATTGGGCTATGCATGTTGCATTGTCTTCATACAAATTTGTTGGTAGTTTGTCACACTTCAAATCACATTTGTCTCGAATAAGGTGTATTATAAACCTCAACCATGCACATTCTCTACTTGATTCATGAATAAAAATTATCTCAGAATGATTAGATGAAGTAGCCACGAATTGCTTAGTCGGCTGCCAAGATATGGCAGTGCCTCCATATGTAAACACATAGCCTGTTAGAGATCGAGTCTTGTCTGGGTAAGATAAATACCCAATATCGGTATAACCAACAAGATCGGGACTGCAATCATTGCTATAAAATAATCCCATATCGGTAGTCCCTTTTAAATACCGCAATATGTGTTTGATTCCATTCCAATGTCTCCTTGTAGGAGCAGAGCTATATCTTGTTAAGATAGTAACTGAAAAAGTTATGTCAGAACTTGTAATGCTAGAAAGATACATTAGTGCACCAATTGCACTAAGATATGATATTTCGTAACCAAGAAGCTCTTCATTATTTTCATGAGGTCGGAATGGATCTTTATTTATATCGAGTGATCTCACAACCATCAGGATACTCAATGGTTGTGCTTTATCCATATAGAATCGCTTTAAAATCTTTTTAGTGTATGCTGATTGATGGACAAAAATTTCATCTTTCATATACTCAATTTATAGACCAAGATAAAATTTTGTCTTTTCAAGATCTTTCATTTCAAATTCTTTCTTTAAATAGTCTACTGCTTTAGGAAGCTCCTTAGGAGATCCAATGATATTTAAATCATCAAGATACATGGCGATTATAACAAATTTAGATCTAGATCTTTTTATAAAGACACAAGGACAAATTGAATCATTTTGTACCCTTCTTTCAACAGGTACTCACTCAGGCGATTATACCACATGCACTCTGATTGTATAAATCCGTACAAGGATTTTTGAAGCTTTATTTAATAAATTTCTTGGAAACCATAATATGCTTCAGAACAATTTAAATCCTTCAATGATTTTCATTATACGCATATCATGTTTTTCTTGTATTTTCAGATTAAAACCTGAAATGACGACATCTACCACAGGAGAACATGTCTCTATATAATCAATGCCAGTATATTTACAAATCTTCTTGTGACACAAGTCGTCTTTTTGTCTATCGACTTGACCTTTTTTTGCACAAGAACACATTTATACCTCCACTGACTTTATACTTCCAGGGGTTGGGACTATCCGTCCAACTTCA
Organism: Nicotiana tabacum; assembly: GCF_000715075.1. NCBI lineage: Eukaryota > Viridiplantae > Streptophyta > Magnoliopsida > Solanales > Solanaceae > Nicotiana > Nicotiana tabacum. The sequence continues at coordinate 209,898 of NW_027438330.1, forward strand.
TATTTTTAATGTGAAATCAATTTTCATTGTGTATTTTTTATTTGGCCAATCATTGATCTGTCCAAATTCCATGACAGATTTGAGCTCAAGATCCTCGTCAATATTAATAATATTGAGCGCTACATTATACTAACAATATCGTCGACGATCATTTTATATCAGTTCTACTATTACCCAATAAAGACATAACTTATTGAGATCTGTTTATCTTATTATTTTTAGGTACCTGAGCCTCTCCCATGAGGTCTTATGAAGTGTTATGTCGTGGTGCTCTTCTAGTGCACATGCCTTCTTATTATGTCCATCTTGAACATTTGCTCCTCTCCTTCTTCAAGGAGTTTTATCTTTGGAACCGATTAGTCTATTATGCTTCATGCATGCCATAGACTCTATTCATTATGAACTTTATTTTATTTGGAGCATTAGCAGTTGAATATGACATTTAGCTTTGAGTCAATAAATACGTCTGGCAATATTTTGCAAATGAATTATCACTTGAACTTCAAGTTTACATTTTCTCATAGGAGAATCTAGATGTACTCATAATAATTCATTACATGCATTACTTTTGTAGCTGCCCATTTTCTCCCCCTATTGTTAGGATCACCAACACATATCCTTAGCCTTGTTTGGGGATCCATCTTTGTGCATTGTGGTGGAATAATTTAATCATATAACACATTCATATTTCTAGATAGGAATTATTTGGTTCCTGACCCTGAACCGATTATGTGTCACGATCCAAAATTCCACCACAGGCATCGTGATGGCACCTAGTCTCTAAGACTAGGTAAGCCGATTTCAATTACATTTTGAAGCCATTTTTTTTAATTAAATAAATAATCAAAACTGACAGCGGAAAAAATATGAATATGCAACTTCCCAAGACTGGTAGTACCGAGTCACGAACTTTAACTGAATACATGGAATGATCACGAGGACCGAATATACTGTAATGACCCAACCAGTCATTTTAACTTTTAGAAACCCGTTCCCTAAAATAAAACTCCCCGAACATTCTTTTATTACTTTATAACTCATGGTGATGGTTGGTGTCACGACCCGAAATTTCTCACCGATGGGACCGTGATAGCGCCTAATATTTCACTTACTAGGCAAGCCAACGTTAGAAAATCGTTAAACCAATTCCTTATTACCATTCAGTAAATAACAATAATTAACTAAGATAAAATATAAGAGGTGCGGAATTTTATAAAACTATATTAATTACTACCACCCGGATCTGGAGTCACAATTCATGAGCATTCTAGAATTTACTACAAGTAATAGTCTGAAAGAAATATAACTGTCTGAATGAAAGAAAACAACAGTGACATAAAAAGTAGAGGGGGACTTCAAGGTCTGTGAATGCCGACAGATCTACCTTGAGTCTCCGGAAAGGGGACCAATAGCAAAATCTCGATCAACCTAAGCCGGTATTAAATTCTGCACAGAAAGTGCAGAGTGCAGCATCAGCACAACCATCCCCATGTACTGGTAAGTGTCGAGCCTAAGTAGTGACGAGGCTAGGATAAGACACCCACGAATAACCTGAACAGTCTAATCATGCTAGTGGCAACAACAGTAAATAAAGAAATAACGCAGAAATAATGGGAAGGGAACATACAGTGGGGGAATATAACATAAAGAGTGAGAACTATGAAAAGACAGAATTAAACCAAAAATCCTTATATGAATTGAGCAATTAAAACAGCAAGGAAAACTGCACGGCATCACCCTTTGTGTTTTTACTCTCAACATCACCAAATAAAGAAATAGAACTGCACGTCATCACCCTTCGTGCATTAAACCTCTCATAATATACACAGCATCATCCTTCGTGCTTTAAACCTCTCATACTATACACGGCATCACCATTTGTGCTTTAAACCTCTCATACACAATTTCTACCACTAGTGGAAATGAAGTACCATCCTGTAGCTCCCGAGTCATACAAAATTTAACGATCATAATTAAGTCCTTTAATGAGTCTGTGGACTCGCTCTCTGGCTGTAGGAAGCAATGTAGGAATATGATGGGCTAACTTATTGAACCCGATGGCATATTATGACACTGTCATGGTGACATGACGCAATCGTTCAAACCCTATGCGCCATGCATTACAGAGAGTCCGGGAAACAAACTCTTTCAAAAGCATTTATGAGAACCGAGCCAAGTGGGAGGTGTTGTATTGACTGGTCTGCCCTCTTCATAGGCATACCACAGAAACTTATGGAGAATTATCTCTCCCAAAACCAATTTCTTCTTCCTTGGGATAACCCTCACCCCCATTTATACACAACGATTACACAAGTAGAGCTCCATACATGCAAATCATGGCAAGAACCACATAGTCCAGGATCTCGTCAACCACTGTACTTCCTCCGAAGCACTCCGAAATCCGCAACCATGATGTCCACGCTGAGTAGACATTCTATAGATTTAAAGTTGTTTCTCTAACTCCTTTGGTACTGAAGTATAGGATTATTACGTAGGCGGACATACCGCAAGTACCAACCTTATCCTCTACAAAATCTTAGGCCTTAAACATGTGTAAATATTTGGGGAACCGTTCAGTACCACATATATACATTTCAGGCCAAAACTGATATAACACATGACCCCGCAATCCATCCATTGATAGTGGACTCCCCCCCACTCGGTGCGAAGTCATAGTTCACCACGTCCGATGGTCCACAATATTAACCTTCACAACTTGTATAAATCAACCAGATGCCAAGGTTCATTGCATCTCCCCACCTGATTCACTAGGTGATCTCTTAATACGTCCGCATCTTCAGTTGGAATCACACGTTGATGAAATGTTTAAGCATCTCTGGCTCCCTCGTAGTTCATCTGCAGCATCACGAACCGTCGACGCACAACTGATACCGCATGCGCAATGTCATACACGAGTGGATACAAAGAAATATGAGATATATCTTTCAAGATAAATCAATGTCGCACGATAAGGAATGAAAGAAGTGATATTATTGTTCCTAAACTTCATAGCCTCTGAGAGATAAGTACAGACGTCTCTGTATCGATCCTTCAGACTCTACTAAGTTTGCTCGTGAATCGTGAGACCTATGTAACCTAGTTCTCTGATACCAACTGTCACGACCCAAAATTTCCCACCGATGGGACCGTGATGACGCCTAACATTTCACTTGCTAGGCAAGCCAACTTTAGAAAATCGTTAAACCAATTCCTTATTTCCATTCAGTAAAAAACAATAATTAACTAAGATAAAATATAAGAGGTGCGGAATTTTATAAAACTGTATTAATTACTACCACAAGATCTAGAGTCATAATTCACGAGCATTTTAGAATTTACTACAAGTAATAGTCTGGAAGAAATACAACTATCTGAATGAAAGAAAAAAATAGTGACATAAAAAGTAGGGGACTTCAAGGTTTGTGAACGCCGACAGATCTACCTTAAGTCTTCGGACGGCGGACCAATAGCAAAATCTCGATCTACCAGAGCCGGTATCAAAGTCTGCACAGAAAGTGCAGAGTGCAGTATCAGTACAACCGACCCCATGTACTGGTAGGTATCGAGCCTAACCTCGGCGAAGTAGTGACGAGGCTAGGACAAGACACCCACATATAACCTGAACAGTATAATCATGCTATTGGCAACAACAGTAAATAAAGAAATAATGCAGAAATAATGGGAAGGGAACATACACTGGGGGAATACAACATAAAGAGTGAGAACAATGAAAAGACATAATTAAACCGAAAATCCTTAAACGAATTGAGCAATTAAAACAGCAAGGAAAACTCCACGACATCACCCTTCGTGCTTTTACTCTCAACCTCACCAAATAAAGAAATAGAGTAGCACGACATCACCCTTCGTGCATTAAACCTCTCATAATATACACGGCATCACCATTCGTGCTTTAATCCTCTCATAAAATACACAGCATCACCCTTCGTGCTTTAAACCTCTCATAATATACACGGCATCACCCTTCGTGCTTTACACTCTTCCTCACAATATAAATAATGCATGCACGACATCACCATTCATGCTTTACACTCCTTCTCACCAATCACAGAATCAATAACAATGGATAGAGAGAAGTTTCACAAAGAAATCAATATTTCATCAATGATTACTTTCACAATTTAACATATCAACCTCGAATCAATTTTCACAATTTTATCAACCTTGGTAGAATCGGATACAAGTCTCCCAACATTCCAACAACAACAATAAGTATGGATAACAAGATCTAAGACTACAAATTTGCAAGAATGGAATTTCACTCGCATGCTATGACTCGACCACAACGCATAGATGCTCGTCACCTCAACTATTCATCATATTCAACAACAAAACACGTAGATAATACTCACACAATACCTATTCCCTCAAGCCAAAGATAGACACAACACTTACCTCAATTTTGCAAGCCACTCACTGCTCAAGTATCGCTTTCCCTTTAGAATTCATCTCCAACCCACCCGTATCTAATCATAATTAGTTTAATATCATCAATTATCGCTAAAGGAATCAACTTTAATGCAAAATTACAGTTTTCCTAAGTTTTCCTAACAAAAGTCAAAAATTGACCCCGGGCCCGCTTGGTCAAAACCCGAGGTTCGGACCAAAATCCATTTACCCATTCACCCCTTAGCCCGAATATATAATTGGTTTTGGAATCTAACCTCAAATTAAAGTCTAAATCCCCAAATTTCCGAAATCCTAGTTTCTACCCAAAACCACTAATTCTACCATGAAAACCTTAGATTTTAGGTTGAAATCTTATAAAATGTAGTGAAAGATTGAAAGAAACCAGTTTAGAAACACTTACCTATGATTTGGGGAAGAAATGGTCTTTGGAAAAATCGCGTCTTGTGTATTAGGTCTTGAAAATTTGGGAAATGAATGAAAATTCTCGTCCAAAAGTCATTTTGATCAGCTGCAGATGTCGCATTTGCGACCTGAGCTTCGCAAATGCGAAGGAGTCATCGCAAATGCGAAGCACTTCACACTTCTGCTGCCTTCGCAAATGCGAAGATAAGTTTGCAAATGCGACCTTGAATCTTCGCAAATGATACTAAATGATCGCATTTGCGATCACTGCCCTTCCCCGACTCCCTTTGCAAATGCGAGATCAGAGGCCTGCAATAATATCTGATGCCCAACAGTGTTTTCCAAGCCAAATCTCACTCCGTAGCCTATCCGAAACTCACCCGAGCCCTCGGGGCTCCAAACCAAACATGCACACAAGTCTAAAAACATCATACGAACTTGCTCGCGTGATCAAATCGCCAAAATAACACCTAGAACTACGAATTTAATGCCAAATCAAATGAAATTCTCAAGAACAATTTAAAATTTCTATTTTCTCAACTGGACGTTCGAATCACGTCAAATCAACTCCATTTCTCACCAAATTTTACAGACAGGTCTTAAATATCATAATGAACCTGTACCGGGCTCCGGAACCAAAATACGGACCCGATACTAACAATGCCAAATATCAATCAATTATTAAAAACAAATAATTTCCAAACTTATAACTTTCATCAAAAATTCATAACTCAAGCTAGGGACCTCCGAATTCGATTCTGAGCATACGCCCAGGTCCCATAATTCGATACGGGCCTACCGGGACCGTCAACGCTCGGATCTGGATCCGTTTACCAAAAATGTTGACCGAAGTCAACTAAAATTAACTTTTAAAGCATAAATTCTTATTTTCATCAACTTTCAACATAAAAGCTTTCCGGAAACATGCTCGGACTGCGCACGCAAATTGAGGAGGGTAAAAGTTAGCTTTTTAAGGCTTAAGAGTGCAGATTTGAGTTCTAAAACATAAGATAATCTTTTGGGTCATCACATTCTCCACCTCTAAAACAATCGTTCGTCCTCGAACGGACATAGAAAAGTACCTGGGCTGGTGAAAAGGTGGGGATATCTACTCCGCATATCGGACTAGGACTCCCAAGTAGCTGCCTCAATAGGTTTACCTCTCTACTACACTCAAACTGACGGGTAATTCTTTGATCTCAACTGGCGAACTTGCTGGGCTAGAATTGCCACCGGCTCCTCCTCGTAAGTCAAATCCTTGTCCAACTATAGCGAGCAGAAATCTAACACGTGGGACGGGTCACCATGATATTTTCGAAGCATAGACACATGGAATACCGGATGAACTGAGGATAACCCTGGAGGCAACGCAAGTCTATAAGCTACCTCCCCCACTCTCTCGAGGATCTCAAATGGCCCGATATACCTAGGGCTCAACTTGCCCTTCTTCCCAAATCTCATAACACCCTTCATGGGCAATACCCGAAGCAATATTCTTTCTCCAACCATGAATGTAATATCACGAACTTTACGGTCGGCATAACACTTTTGCCTAGACTGAGCTATGCGAAGTCGATCCTGAATAATCTTGACCTTATCCAAGGCATCTTGTGCCAAATCGGTACCCAATAACCGAGCCTCTCTCGGTTCAAACCAGCCAACTGGCGAACGACATCGCCTTCCGTATAATGCCTCATATTGAGCCATCTGAATGCTCGACTGGTAGGTATTATTATAAGCAAACTCCGCAAATGGCAAGAACTGATCCTAAGAACCTCCAAAGTCAATAACACAGGCGCGAAGCATATACTCCAAGATCTGAATAGTACGCTCGGACTGCCCGTCCTTCTGAGGATGGAATGTTGTGCTCAAATCAACCCACGTACCTAACTCACGCTGTACTACCCTCCAAAAGTGCGAGGTAAACTACGTACCTCGATCTAAAATAATAGACACGGGTACCTCGTGAAGGCAGACAATCTCACGAATGTAAATTTCCGCTAACCTTTCTGAAAAATAGGTAGCTACCACTGGAATGAAATGTGCTGACTTGGTCAACCTGTCCACAATGACCCCAAACTGCATCAAATTTTCACTGAGTCCATGGGAGTCCAACAACAAAATCCATAGTGATACGCTCCCATTTCCATTCAGGAATTTCTAACTTCTGAAGCAACCTACCAGGTCTCTGATGCTCGGACTTAACTTGCTGACAATTCAGACACCGAGCTACATATGCAACTATATCCTTTTTCATTCTCCTCCACCAATAATGTTGCCGTAAATCTTGATATATTTTGGCAATACTTGGATGAATAGAATACTTGGAACTGTGTGCCTCTTCCAGAATTAATTCACAAAGCCCATCCATATTAGGCACATAAATACGACCCTGCATTCGCAAAACTCCATCTTCCCCCACAGCAACTCGTTTGGCATCACCGTGCCGCACCGTGTCTTTAAGGACAAGTAAACGGGGATTATCATACTACCTCTCTGTGATGCGCTCATATAAAGAAGACTGAGTGACTATGCAAGCTAGAACTCGACTGGGTTCTGAAATATCTAACCTCACGAATTGGTTAGCCAAAGTCTGAACATATGCAGCTAATGGCCTCTCACCAACCGGAATATACGCAAGACTGCCCATACTCACAACCTTTCTACTCAAAGCATCGGCCACCACATTGGCCTTTCCGGGGTGATACTAAATGGTGATATCATAGTCTTTCAACAACTCCAACCATCTTCTCTGCCTCAAATTAAGATTTGTTTGTTTGAACAGGTACAGAAGGCAACGATGATCAGTAAATACCTCACACGATACACCGTAGAGGTAATGCCTCCAAATCTTCAGTGCATGAACAATGGTTGCCAGTTCTAAGTCAAGAACAGGATAATTATTATCGTGAACTTTCAGTTGCCGTGACGCATATGCAATTACTTTGCCATCTTGCATTAATACTGCACCAAGCCCAATGTGAGAGGCGTCATAATATACCGTATACGACCCTGAACCTGTGGGTAATACCAACACTTGCGTTGTAGTCAAAGCGGTCTTGAGCTTCTGAAAGCTCAACTCACAGTCGTCTGACCATCTAAATGGGGCACCCTTCTAGGTCAATCTGGTCTTAATAGTTGTTCATAATCAATTACATAATCATCAATTAACTTCATGTTAACAAAAATCTCATTTCAAACCTTCACAATACTAATAACGAGATGCGAGGCATGAAGACCTCATAATTATTTACCCGAATTAACGAGTCACATTTAACGCCACATGGGCGGGCACCTACCTCGTAGGTTACAACTCAATATTACAACATGAATTTGGGAAGTATGCACAGAGAAGTTCATATAAATATTTTTAAATAAGCCTAACAGGCATGACTCCCTATTAGTACTATCGTACAAATTTAATTTCACAAGGGAGAATTTAAACACAAGAATTTTTATCACAAGGATCTCATCTCATCCTTATATAACTTTCACCGCAGCTCATAGCCCGGTTTAAACATATCAATTTATTTTAAAATACGAGGACCTCGGCCTGAGTTCTGAATCACAAGTAATATGCACATCTTGCCAATTGAAACTTTCCATTTTCTCCTTTTAAATAACTTTCGTTAAATAAAATCACAACACATAATGAACCCTACACCGATAGGGCATATAATTCACAATTTGTAATTAATTATCCGTAAATTACATCAAAACTTACCGAAATGAGTAACAGAAAGCCACATTTAACCTCATAGCTCTTATTAGTGACCAACATGGAATGATAGGCATAGTTATCTCCATAGAATCTCCCAACAGGAGTAAACACATAAGTAGATTATAGAATTATGAAGCTTTCTCATAAGTGGAGCACAATAGGAGGACTCGTCTTGACACTCAGAACCGAATCAAGTTAAGGAAATTATTTCTTTATTTTAAATCGAGGTCGTACCTATAACGACACCATCTGATGTAACGACCTCCACCCTTAACTGGCCGTGTGGGTTGTGTAGTAACTGCAATAGGGCACGTAGCCTGAGTTCTTTGATGAAATATGCCTCTCCCAAGTTTGGGACAATTTTCTCATGATGTTCCTAGTATTACCGCATTCATGACAACCCATTTGCGGGTTTGGCTGCTCATACGGAGTCTGTGCCAGATAACTACAATAATAATTGTAGGACACTTATGTCAGTAGTGCATTAAAAGAACTTACTGGAGCACCTCGATTAATTCGATGTGCGAACTGGGCTGGCCGACTACCCGAGCCCCTGCCATAAGGATTTATACTCGTAGAGTAGAATCCACTAAATCTCCCAGAACCTTGAGACGTCTTGGTCTCCTTAGTTTCCTTTTTCCTCACTCTGAACACGTTCTAATATCTTGGCAATTTCTACCACTAGTGGAAATGAAGTAATAGCCTGTAGCTCCCGAGTCATACAAAATTTTACGATCATAATTAAGTTCTTTAATGAGTCTGTGGACCCGCTCTCTGGCTATAGGAAGCAAAGTATGAATATGACGGGCTAACTTATTGAACCCGATGGCATATTATGACACTGTCATGGTGACCTGACGCAATTGTTCAAACCCAATGCGCCATGCATTACGGAGAGTCCGGGAAACAAACTCTTTCAAAAGCATTTCAGAGAATCGAGCCAAATGGGCAGTGTTGTATTGACAGGTCTGCCCTCTTCATAGGCTTTCCACAGACACCTGTGGAGAATTACCTCTCCCAAGGCCAATTTCTTCTTTTGTTATGCTGACTCAACACTGTCGAGCTGACCCATTTCTTAACATACTCTTCGATTCTTCTTTGGGGTAACCCTTACCCCCATTTATACACAACGATCACACAAGTAGAGACTCCAATGACGTCCACGCTGAGTAGATATTCTATAGATTTAAAGTAGTTTCTGTAACTCCTTTGGTAATGAAGTATAGGATTAGTAAGTAGGCCGACATACCGCAAGTACCAACCTTATCCTCTATAATATCTCATGCCTTAAACATATGTAAATTTTTGGGGAACCATTCAGTACCACATATATACATTTCAGGCCAAAACTGATATTACACATGACCCCGCAATCCATCCATTGATAGTGGACTCCCCCCCACTCAGCACGAAGTCATAGTTCACCACGTCTGATGGTCCACAATATTAACCTTCACAACTTGTATAAATCAACCAGATGCCAAGGTCCGTTGCATCCCCTACCTGATTCACTGGGTGATCTCTTAATACGTCCGCATCTTCAGTCGGAATCACACGTTGAGGCAATGTTTGAGCATCTCTAGATCCCTTGTAGTTCATCTGCGGCATCATGAACCATCGACGCACAACTGATACTGAGTGTCCAATGTCATACACGAATGGATACAAAGGAATACGAGATATATCTTTCAAGATAAATCAATGCCACATGATAAGGAATGAAAGAAGTGATATAGTTCCTAAACTTCATAGCCTCTGAGAGACAAGTACAGACATCTCTGTACCGATCATTCAGACTCTACTAAGTTTGCTCGTGACTCGTGAGACCTATGTAACCTAGTGCACTAATACCAACTGTCACGACATGAAATTTCCCACTAACGGGACCGTGATAGCGCCTAACATTTCACTTGCTAGGCAAGCCAACGATAGAAAATCTTTAAACCAATTTCTCATTTCCATTCAGTAAATAACAATAATTAACTAAGATGAAATATAAGAGGTGCGGAATTTTATAAAACTGTATTAATAACTACCACCTGGATCTGGAGACACAATTTACAAGCATTCTAGAATTTACTACAAGTAATAGTCTGGAAGAAATACAACTGTCTGAATGAAAGAAAACAACAGTGACATAAAAAGTAGACGGGGACTTCAAGGTTTGTGAACGCCGACGTTCTATAGACATTCTATAGATTTAAAGTTGTTTCTCTAACTCTTTTGGTACTGAAGTATAGGATTATTACGTAGGCGGACATACCGCAAGTACCAACCTTATCCTCTACAAAATCTTAGGCCTTAAACATGTGTAAATATTTGGGGAACCTTTCAGTACCACATATATACATTTCAGGCCAAAACTGATATAACACATGACCCCGCAATCCATCCATTGATAGTGGACTCCCCCACTCGGCGCGAAGTCATAGTTCACCACGTCCGATGGTCCACAATATTAACCTTCACAACTTGTATAAATCAACCAGATGCCAAGGTTCGTTGCATCCCCCCACCTGATTCACTGGGTGATCTCTTAATACGTCCGCATCTTTAGTCGGAATCACACGTTGATGCAATGTTTGAGCATCTCTGGCTCCCTCGTAGTTCATCTGCGGCATCACGAACCGTTGACGCACAACTGATACCGCGTGCGCAATGTCATACACGAGTGGATACAAAGGAATATGAGATATATCTTTCAAGATAAATCAATGCCGCACGATAAGGAATGAAAGAAGTGATATTATTGTTCCTAAACTTCATAGCCTCTGAGAGATAAGTACAGACGTCTCTATACCGATCCTTCACACTCTACTAAGTTTGCTCATAAATCGTGAGACCTATGTAACCTAGTTCTCTGATACCAACTGTCACGACCGAAATTTCCCACCGACGGGACCGTGATGGCGCCTAACATTTCACTTGCTAGGCAAGCCAATGTTAGAAAATCGTTAAACCAATTCCTTATTTCCATTCAGTAAATAACAATAATTAATTAAGATAAAATATAAGAGGTGCGGAATTTTATAAAACTGTATTAATTACTACCTCCCAGATCTAGAGTCATAATTCACGAGCATTTTAGAATTTACTACAAGTAATAGTCTGGAAGAAATACAACTGTCTGAATGAAAGAAAACAACAGTGACATAAAAAGTAGACGGGGACTTCAAGGTTTGTGAACGCCGACAGATCTACCTTAAGTCTCCGGACAGCGGACCAATAGAAAAATCTCGATCTACCAGAGCCGGTATCAAAGTCTGCACAGAAAGTGCAGAGTGCAGCATCAGTACAACCGACCCCATGTACTGGTAAGTGTCGAGCCTAACCTCGGCGAAGTAGTGACGAGGCTAGGACAAGACACCCACATATAACTTGAACAGTATAATCATGCTAGTGGCAATAATAGTAAATAAAGAAATAATGCAGAAATAATGGGAAGGGAACATACAGTGGGAGAATACAACATAAAGAGTGACAACAATGAAAAGACAGAATTAAACCGAAAATCCTTAAATGAATTTAGCAATTAAAACAGCAAGGAAAACTGCACGGCATCACCCTTCGTGCTTTTACTCTCAACCTCACCAAATAAAGAAATAGAACGACACGGCATCACCCTTCGTGCATTAAACCTCTCATAATATACACGACATCATCCTTCGTGCTTTAAACCTCTCATAATATACACGGCATCACCCTTCGTGCTTTAAACCTTTCATAATATACACGACATCACCCTTCGTGCTTTACACTCTTCCTCATAATATAAATAATGCATGCACGGCATCACCCTACGTGCTTTACACTCCTCCTCACCAATCACAGAATCAACAACAACGGATAGAGAGAAGTTTCACAAAGAAATCAATATTTCATCAATGATTAATTTCACAATTTAACATCTCAACCTCGAATCAATATTCACAATTTTATCAACCTTGGTAGAACCGAATACAAGTCTCCCAACATTTCAACAACAACAATAAGTATGGATAACAAGATTTAAGACTAAAAATTTGCAAGAATGGAATTTCACTCGCATGGTATGACTCGACCACAACGCATAGATTCTTGTCACCTAAACTATACATCGTATTCAACAACAAAACACGTAGCAAATACTCACACAATACCTATTCCTTCAAGCCAAAGTTAGACACAACACTTACCTCAATTTCGCAAGCCACTCACTGCTCAAGTATCGCTTTCCCTTTAGAATTCACCCCCAACCCACTCGTATCTAATCATAATTAGTTTAATAACATCAATTATCACCAAAGGAATCAACTTTAATGCAAAATTACAGTTTTCCTAAGTTTTCCCAACAAAAGTCAAAAACCGACCCCGGCCCCGCTTGGTCAAAACCCGAGGTTCGGACCAAAGTCCATGTACATATTCACCCCCGAGCCCGAATATATAATTGGTTTTGGAATCTGACCTCAAATTGATGTCTAAATCCCCAAATTTCCGAAATCCTAGTTTCTACCCAAAACTCCTAATTCTACCATGAAAACCTTAGATTTTAGGTTGAACACTTGTAAAATGTAGTGAAAGATTGAAAGAAACCAGTTTAGAATCACTTACCTATGATTTGGGGATGAAATGGTCTTTGAAAAAATTACCTCTTGTGTTTTAGGTGTTGAAAATTTGGGAAATGAATGAAATTTCCCGTCCAAAAGTCATTTTGATCAGCTGCAGATGTCGCATTTGCGACCTGAGCTTCGCAAATGCGAAGGAGTCATCGCAAATGCGAAGCCCTTCACACTTCTGCTGCCTTCGCAGATGCGAAGATAAGTTCACAAATGCGACCTTGAATCTTCGCAAATGCATCTAAATGATCGCATTTGCGATCACTTCCCTTCCCTGACTCCCTTCGCAAATGCAAAAAGAAAACTCGCAAATGCGAAAATTATTGACCTAGCTTCTCTTCGCATTTGCGATGAAAAGCTCGCAAATGCGAAACTCTCAGAGGTCGCAATTGCAATTCCTGATCTCGCAAATGCGAGATCAGAGGCCTGCAATAATATCAGATGCCCAACAGTGTTTTCCAAGCCAAATCTCACTCCATAGCCTATCCGAAACTCACCCGAGCCCTCGGAGCTCCAAACCAAACATGCACACAAGTCTAAAAACATCATACGAACTTGCTCGCGCGATCAAAATGCCAAAATAACACATAGAACTACAAACTTAGTACCAAATCAAATGAAATTCTCAAGAACACTTTAAAAATTTTATTTTCTCAACTGGATGTCCGAATCACGTCAAATCAACTCCGTTTGTCACCAAATTTCCCAGACAAGTCTTAAATATCATAATGAACCTGTACCGGGCTCCGGAACCAAAATACGGACCCGATACTAACAATGCTAAATATCAATCAATTCTTAAGAACAAATAATTTCCAAACATTTAATTTTCATAAAAAATTCATAACTCAAGCTAGGGACCTCCGAATTCGATTCTGGGCACGCCCAGGTCCCATAATTCGATACGGACCTACCAGGACCATCAATGCATGGATTCGGGCCCGTTTACCAAAAATATTGACCGAAGTCAACTAAAATCAACTTTTAAGGCATAAATTCTTATTTTCATCAACTTTCAACATAAAAACTCTCCAGAAACCTGCCTGAACTGCGCATGAAATCGAGGAGGGTAAATATGAGATTTTTAAGGCTTAAGAGAGCAGATCTGAGTTCTAAAACATAATATGACCTTTTAGGTCATCACAGTTGGTTCGGAATTCGAAAGTGTGTGGGTAGAAATCGGAACACTTGGTTCCTTAAGTTAGCCTTAAAAGGCCAAGTTTGACTTCGGTCAACATTTTGAGAAAACAAACCCGGAATTGGGATTTGACGGTTCCAATATATTCGTATGATGAATTTGGACTTGGGCGTATGTCCGAATCGGGTTTTGGATAACCCGGGAGCGTTCTGACGCTAAATAGTAAAAATCAACTATTTGAAGGTTTAAAATTCTTTAAATTTGGTTTGGAGTAGGATTTTGAGTAATTGAAGTCCGTTTGTAATCCCTAGTTTGGGAATAGTTCCGTATAGTGATTTAAGACTTGCACAAAAATTTTCATGTCATTCCGAGTAGTTTAAGTATATTTAGGCGCATTGGAAGTAAATTGAAGAACTTGAAATTCTTAAGTTTGAATCAATTTGGTTTAGGGTATGATTCTTATATATGATGTTGTTTTACGCATTCCGAGAGTTCGAGTGAGTCCGTTTTATGATTTCAAACCTGTTGGTATGTGCGGACGGGGCCCCGGGAGTCCCGAGTGTTTACCGGACGAGTCTCGGACCAATTTTGGGAAATTGAGCAAGGACTGAAGCTCCCAGCTACTGTCATAATTGCACCTGCGCTTGGACAGCCGCATGTGCGAGCTCGCAGGTGCGAGTCACCAATCGCAGGTGCGAACTAGAGAAGCCTGCCCAGCCATCACAGATGCGAAGCATTTGGCACACCTGCGAATGCGTAGGTGCGATGGTCTTGTGCGCAGAAGCGGAAAAATATGCAGATGCGAAGGGATGGGCGCACATGTGCTTGCACAGAAGCGATCACTTCTTCCGTAGGTGCGGAACCAGGAAAAGAAGGAATTTCCGCAGGTGCGAAAGCCGCATGTGCGGTACTCCTTCCGCAGGCGCGAAAAACCTCTCTGGGCAGAACCTTAAAAACGGACGAAAACTCAGTCCATTGCTTTCTATTTTTCATCCATTGTTGGGCGATTTCAGAGCTCTTTGTGAGGAGTTTTCAACTAGCAATTGAATGTAAGTTAATTCCACACCCCTTGAGTTAAATACATAGATTATAGGCGGATTATAACTAGTAAATCTTATAAATCAAAGATTTAGATAAAAAAACCTAGATTTTAGAAAAGTGAGATTTTAACAACGAAAATAGCTATGGAATTGGGTAGAAATTATATATTTAAGTTCTTGAGATTATGGGTAACGTTTTCATCCAAAAATTTCCAGAATCCGAGCACGTGGGCCCGGGGTGAATTTTAGGAATTTTGCCATTTTGGATAGGGTAATTAATTTAATAGAAGAATTTCGAAATTATTGAACATATATAGATTATTTTATATAACTTTTGGATAGTTTCGGATTTTTCGGCATCGAATCGAGAATTTTAAGCGATGCGATAATCGAAAAGTGGACTTTGAGACGAGGTAAGTCTCTTGTCTAATCTTGTGAGGGGGAAATTACCCCATAGGGATTAAATTAAATAATTATTGCTAATTGCGGGGGCTACGTATGCACGAGGTGATGAAAGTCCGTGCATAGCAACTATTAATGCTAAAGTCTGGGTAGTTTAGGACTCAAAGCATGAATTACTTGTGTACATTGTATTCTTTGTTTAATTAATATTAATGGATATATATGAACATATTGTGAATTGTTAGATAAAGATATTAAAGAATGGAAATCTCATATGCTTGATTTTATGTTTAAATTAATTAATTATTAAAAGAAATTGTTCTTCCTCCTGAATTTATCTTATAATAAATATACTCTCCTTCCGTAGGTACATAAGAAAATGTCCTCCTTTCTTGTGGACAGGCCAAACGCCTCAGAGGGATAGATGCATCTATGGATCGTGCTGCACGTCCCTCGACAGTGTACACGACACTCTGGATCGGGCCGTACATCCTTGGTAGAAATCGTGCTTAATAATAATAATTACACGATACTTTAACAGTGTATTTCAGCTTGCGAAGCTAATTGAGAAATTGGAAAATCCTTGAAATTTAATGAATTATTATTCTAGCTTATTAACGAATTAATTGTTATTCCTGTAAATGAGATTTAATTAATAAATTGGAAATTATTTGAATTGAAGTAATTTAATTAATATATTGAGAATTGTTGCATTTGAAAGAATTTGATTATTTCTGCTGGTTAAATAAATTATTATAAATTCTGTGAATCATGCTGATTTAGATATTTTAGTTGTATTTCAATTATTATTATTGGCCCATAGTGAGTGTCAAAGTCGGCCATCATGTCTCTACCACTTTGAGATTAGGCTTGATACTTACTGGCTACACGTTGTTTACGTACTCATACTACACTTGCTGCACTTTTTGGGCAGGACCTGAGGCAAGTACAAGTGGGGGACCTATCGTCTTACACCCATGTTATTCAGGGACATAGTGGTGAGCTGCCTTTTTGAGCCGTTCTGCAGCTACTAGTGTCTCTCCTTGTATTTTACCAACTTGTCACGATCCAAAATCACACCACAAGTGTCGTGATGGCACATAGTCTCTAAGACTAGGTAAGCCGATTTCCATTACATTTCGAAGCCATTTTTTTTATAAACGAAACCAATAACGGAAATAATTATAACAACCTCCCAAGACTGGTAGTACTGAGTCACGAACTCTAACATAATATATGAAATGATCTCAATGATCGAATACTCAATATTGTTTGATTAAAAATTAACAGTACAATGAAATGAACAGACTCTAAGGGACTGCGACGACCAATCAGCTCTACCTTGAATCCTTGCGATCACGCTCTAACTCTGTCCAGGTCCGATACCTCCAATACCTGGCTCTGCACAAAAATGTGCATAAGTGTAGTATGAGTACACCACGGTCGGTACCCAGTAAGTATCAAGACTAACCTTAGTGGAGTAGAGACGAGGTACAATCAAGACACTTGCTAGTCTAATAACCTGTACAATATAATATACAAATAATAGGAAACATATAACAATAAGGGCAACATATAACAACCAGTGATATACACAGTAAGTCAATACAATCACCATTAATATCGCTCAACAATTAATAAATAT
This sequence comes from Nicotiana tabacum, assembly GCF_000715075.1. Lineage (NCBI taxonomy): Eukaryota > Viridiplantae > Streptophyta > Magnoliopsida > Solanales > Solanaceae > Nicotiana > Nicotiana tabacum. Next base: position 227,272 of record NW_027438330.1, read on the forward strand.
AATTACACCCAGTTAAATCAAGTTCTTCAATTAAATATCTTTCACATATACTTCTTACGAATAAAACTCTTTTTCAATTAAATATTTTGAATATAATTCTTTCTATTAAAAAGTCACCATGTGATACCTAATTTCATAATCATAAAAATACGGGTCTCAGCCTATTTTCATATCTTTCGTAAACACGAGTCTCATCCCATTTTCATATTAATCATCATATTTTCTTGGCACCTCGTGCCCACTTTTCATATCACAGCTGGACGGACAATTCACGTGCCAATATTTTTATCATTTAATCACAACACCTCCTGCCCATATTTCATATATAATCCGCCTGGAAATAGCCACAGGCTCTCAATTTCAACATAAATCAGATTGTTATCAATTTACCAACAACAAGACAAATTGCACAAGGTATAAAATAAACAAAAGAAAATCACAACATCACATGAAAATCACCAACACCACAACTCCACATCATCACATATCGTCCCTGAAAATAGCCACCCTTATCACTCCTATTGTCGCCCTTATCTCTCCTATAGCCACCCTTATCACTCCGCCCAGATAATATCAATAGCCACCCTTATCGCTCCTATTGCCACCCTTATCGCTCCTATAGCCACCCTTATCGCTCCGCCCAGACAATATTCCAACAAAAACAACGACGGTGAAATGCCACCCTTATATCCTCAAAATAACAACAGTAGAATGCCACCCTTATATCTTCAAAATAACAACTCACACAACACAACAATTTATACGGGAAATTTTCACGACGGCATAACAAAATCAATTCATATCACAATTTGCCCAATGGCTACAACCAAATTCCAAAGATACAACCAAATCAATAAATTTCACAACAAATAGCCGAAGGCTCCACACAATGTGTATAACACCACAAAAACAATCAACAGAGATAGAAATTATTCAGCATAAATCAAAGCCTTCATTAATCTAAATTTAGATAATTATATTAACGCTTCTTGTTAAACTTGCTTAATTAATTATTTTCATAGGGAAAATTCAAAACAAAATAAAATACCCAGAATTATCAAACCAACTAACTCAAGGAATTACATAAATATTCAAATAACAATCACATCAAATTGTTATATAAAAACAAGTTCAACCAACAAGGATTTAGGCATGGCAAATAGATGATTAAATAAATCCCAACAATTATCCAATTTACTTCACAATATGCCTAAAACTTAAACCCAATATATTTTGCACATACAAGCCCGAGTACGTACTCGTCACCTCGCGTACACGACTTTTCACACTTCACAAACGGCACATAAGACTCTATGCCTAAGGGGTAATTCCCCCACTCGAGGTTAGGCAAGACACTTACCTTTTTGAAGTTTGGCCGATGTTCCAAAATAGCCTTCTTGCTTGAATTGACCTCCGGACAGCTCAAATCTATCCAAATTAATTGTACAACTTCATTAAAATTATCAAAAATAATTTCGGATAATAATACGTCGACTTAAAATTTTATTCCAAAAAGACAACAAAAGTCAACGCGGGACCCGCCTCTCGGAACCCGACCTAATTCTCATGAAATTCGAACACACATTCCGATACGAGTTCAACCATACCAATTTTATCGAATTCCAATAACAAATCGACCTCCAAATCTTAAATTTAAACAAGAAGATTTTCTAAATTTTTCAACCCAATTCACTAATTTAGTGATAAAAATAACACTAGATTCATGTAATTTAACCAAAATCAAGTTAGGAATTCTTACCCCAATGTTTTCCTTGAAACACTCTCGAAAAATCGCCTCACCCGAGCTTCCTTGGTCCAAAAATGGAAGAATGGCACGAATTTGGACTTTATTCTGCTGCCTAGGGGTTTGTTCTTCGCGTTCGCGACACCCCCTCGCGTTCGCGATGAACAAATTCTTCAAAAGTCATTTTAAAATTCTTCTCAGACAGCCTCTAGTATAATGGTCATAACGTTTTGTACAAAACTCCAAATGATGAATGGTTTGACTTTCTGAAAACTAGACTCCAAGCGTTATAACTTTCATTTGTTTCTCATCTCCCAATTCCTTATATATTACGAGATATAAGCTTCCAAAATCAGCCCTTTGCAACAGAGAATTCCAAACTCATTCCGGACAGCCTATAGTGTATCCACCATAACATTTTCTACACAACTCCAAATGACAATTGGTTTACCTTTTTGAAAACTAAATACAAAGCGCTATAACTTTTATTTTTGAATCATCTCCAAATTCCATATAGATTGCGAGATATGAGCCTCTAAAGTCAGACGACGAACAACAAAATTTCCTTTTTCGTGAACGCGAAGAACAATACCAGAACCAGCAACCAGCAGCATCAAAACACCCAAACTTGGTCCGGAACCACCCCGAATCAAACCCAAGGCCCCCGGGACCAGGTACAATCCTACCAACCAGTCCCAATACATAACACGAACCTGATCGAGGCCTCAAATCACATCAAACAACATCAAATCCCCGAATCATACCCCAATTCATGCCTAATGAACTTTGAAATTTCAAATTCTATATCTTGTGCCGAAACACATCAAATCAATCTGGAATGACTTCAAATTTTGCACACAAGTCATAATTGACAAAACGAAGCTATTCCAATTTCCAGAATCGGATTCCGAACCCGATATCAAAAAGTCAACCCCCCGGTCAAACTTTTCGAAAATTCATCTTTCGCCATTTCAAGTCAAACTCCTCTACAGACCTCCAAATAATTTTTCGGACACGCTCCTAAGTCCATAATCACCATACGGAGCTATTGACATCATCAAAATTCCATTCCGGAGTTATCTTCACATAATTCTGACTACGATAAAAATCCTAAGACTTAAGATTCCATTTTGGGGACCAAGTATCCCAAATCACTCCGAATCATCCGTTAATTGAATTCAACCACACACGCAAGTCAATACACATAATAAGAAGCTGCTCAGGGCCTTATGACGCCAGACGTGGCTTAAATTCTTCAAATGACAAGTTGGATCGTTACTTTCTCCACCTCTTAAACAAACATTCGTCCTCGAACGTGCAAATAATTATCTTGAGGTTACCGAATTAATGATTTTTACTTTTACACATATACTCACGGTTGGTCCCACGTTACTGCATTGGAGGTAAGTTCGGCAACACCATTTCATTTGAGATTATTTCTTTTATCCATATTTGTGAACCTTAAGACCAATTTCTTACACTCCAAACATTTTTAGAAAGTCTGATTTTTCATCAACACACGGTATTAGTCTCAACTGGCTATAGCAACTCGTGCCTACGCACACATCAACTTTCTTGATAGTGTTCAAGTACATCAAAAAAATTTTGGGGTGTTACATTCTTCCCCGCTTAGGATCTTTCGTCCTCAAACATATAACATAATTTATCTCTTTTTTCACACATATCAATCTCCCACATTTTTCTAACTCCCAAATTTTCAGAAAATTTTGGCAGAGTCTCCCCAGTAAATGGGCCTATCTACCTGCCAGAGTAATACCAAAATGACTCCTAACAATACATCCACAAGGTTTATATCATAACACTAATCTCATCATTTCCAGCATTGCATTATCAATATGATATCAGGACATGAAGTACATCATATGTATGCTCATCACCACATCTGAGGTCTTAAAAGTTGTTCATAATTAATTCCAGCATCATCAATTAATCTCATATTAACCAGTACCTCGTTTCAATTTTTTCACAACACTGACAATATAATGTGAGGCATGAAGACCTCATAACTATTTGCTATTTAACGAGTGATATTTAACGCCACTTGGGCACTCATCTTATAGGTTAAAACACAATGCTTACAGCACGAAAATGGCTGAATATGCACAGAAAATATACAAGAATTATTAGATAAGCCTAATAGGCATGACTCCCTATTAATATTATTGTACAAATTATAATTCACAAAGGGAAAATTTTAAACTCATATATATTTCACCACAAGGACCTCGTCCTTATATAATTTCCACCGCGGCTTGTAGCCCGGTTTAAATATTTCACATCATGTAAAAATGGGAGGATCTCGTCCTTAACTCCGAATCACAAGTATTTTGCACATTGTGCCAACTGAATTTCAATTTCCTTTCTTTCTTCTTTTCAATAAATTTCGTAAATATTTTTTATAACACATAACGAACCCTCATACCGGTAGGGCATATAATTTATAAAAATTGAAATCAATTTTTCCGAAATCACATCAAAACCAATTGTAATGAAAAATAAAATTTTGCTTTTGGACTTATAGCCCTCAATGGTGCACAAAAATAAAATGACAGACACGAGCTCACATCTTTAAATCTCGCAACAGGGATAAACATATATGTGAGTCACAAATTTACGAACCTCTCCCATAAGTGGAGAATAATAGGAGGACTCACCTCAATATTCAAAACCGAATCAAATTAAGGGAGAATATCCTTTTATAATAAAAATCAGGATCGTACCTGTAACGACATCATCTGGTGTATCGGCCTCAGCCAAATCACAACAATCATATCAACGGGTCGGGCCTTCACCTCTTAGGCGCCCTCTACCTGCCCGTCGTCCACCTCTAGTTGATTGTGCACGTGGAGTATCAACTGGAATAAAGCTTGTATCTGGAGTGTTCTAATAAAATCCACCCTTCCCAAGTCTGGGATAATCTCTCATGATATGCCTAGTATTACCACACTCATAACAACCCCTCTGAGGTCACGACTGATAGTACTGAGTCTGTGCTGGATAACTGGAATAACCACTGTAAGAGTTTCGTGTCGGTGGTGCACTATAAACTGGACCACCCCGAGTAATCTGATGTGCAGACTAAGCTGACCAACTGCTCGAGCCTCCGCTATAATGGGTCTTAGCTGAAGAGTAAAATCCACTGAACCCTCCAGATCTTCGAGACCTTTTGACCTCCTTAGACTCCCTTTCCTCGCCTAAAACACCCTCAATCTTCCTTGCAATCTCCACTACTTGTTGAAATGGAGTATCAGTTTGCAACTCTCGAGCCATGCATATTTTAATTTCATAATCGAGCCCCTCAATGAATCTGCGGACCCGCTCTCTAATTGTAGGGACCAAGATAGGTGCATGGTGGGCTAACTCACTGAACCTGATAGCATATTTTGACACTGTCATAGTGCCCTGACGCAACCGTTCAAACTCAGTGCGCCACGCATCTCGGAGGGTCTGGGGACCAAACTCTTTCAAGAATATTTCTCAAAATTAAGCCCAAGTTGGTGGTGTTGCATAAGCTGGTCTACCTTCTTCATAGATTTGCCACCATCGATACTCTTCGCCTGATAGTTGAAATGTAGTAAAGGCAACTCCGTTCACTTCCACTATACCCATGGTGCGGAGAATACGGTGACAATTTTCTAGAAATCCTTAGGAATCCTCTGTAGTTGTGCCACTAAAAGTAGGTGGACTGTACCTCTTAAACCTTTCAAGTCTCTTTTATTCTTCTTTTGATGCCTCTGGCCTGACCTCAGGCTGAACCGGAATAACAGGTTGTACCGGTACTACGCCCGAAACCTAACCAACGTGAACCAGCTGCTCTGGAGTTGTGGTAGGATTCTGAGCCACTCCCCCAATCTGCGAAATATTTGGTGCAATAGAGATCAATCCTGCCTGAGTTAATGTACCAAACATACTCAGGAACTGTGCCAAAGTCTCCTGAAGTCTGGGAGTAACAACAGGTGCTTCTGGTACCTGTCCCCCAACTGGAGCTACTGGCGGCTCCTCAACTGTTGTTCTGATAGGTGCTCTAGTCGCGACACGTGCCCTTCCTCGACCTCTGCATTGGCCTCTACCTCAGCCCCGGCCTTTTGCAGCCCTAGCAGTATGTGCGAATGCCTGCTCAGCTAAACAGGTAGCACGTGTCCTCACCATTTGTGAGAGAATGGAGATACAAAGGTTCAAATTCCAAATTCAACAAATTCCGCACGACAGGAATGAAAGAAATGGAAATTTCCTAACAGTTCAGTAGCCTCTCGAAGATAAGTACAGACGTCTCTGTACCGATCCACAAGACTCTACTAAACTTGTTCGTGACTCGTAGAACCTATGAACCTAGAGCTCTGATACCAACTTGTCACGACCCAAAATCCCACCACAGGCGTCGTGATGGCACCTAGTCTCTAAGACTAGGTAAGCCGATTTCAATTACATTTTGAAGCCATTTATTTTTGAATTAAATAAATAATCAAAACTGACAGCAGAACAAATATGAATATGCAACTTCCCAAGACTGGTACTACTGAGTCACGAACTTTAACTGAATACATGAAATGATCACGAGGATGCTGCTCAAGTATTGCTATTACCCACATGTTCAGGATCGTATATGGTATATTGTGATGTATCTCACATTGGGCTTGGTGCAGTATTAATGCAAGATTGCAGGGTGATTGCATATGCATCGTGGCAGTTTAAGGTTCACGAGAAGAATTATCATGTTCATGACTTAGAACTGGCAGCCATTGTTCATGCGTTGAAAATTTGGAGGCATTACCTCTACGGTGTCTCGTGTGAGGTATTTACTAATCATCGTAGCCTTCAGTACCTGTTCAAACAAAAAGATCTTAATTCGAGGCAGAGAAGATGGTTGGAGTTGTTGAAAGACTATGATATTACCATTTTGTATCACCCCGAAAAGGCCAATATGGTGGCCGATGCTTTGAGTAGAAAGGTTGTGAGTATGGGCAGTCTTGCATATATTCTAGTGGGTGAGAGGCCATTAGCTGTAGATGTTCAGACTTTGGCTAATCAGTTCGTGAGGTTAGATGTTTCAGAACCCAGTCGGGTTCTAGCTTGCACAGTCGCTTAGTCTTCTTTATAAGAGCGCATCAGAGAGAGACAGTATGATGATCCTCATTTACTTGTCCTTAAGGTCACGGTGCGGCACGGTGTTGCCAAACAGGTTGTTGTGGGGGAAGATAGAGTTTTGTGAATGCAAGGTCGTATTTTTGTGCCTAATGTGTATGGGCTTCGTAAATTAATTCTTGAAGAGACACACAGTTCCAAGTATTATATTCATCCAGGTACCGCCAAAATATATCAAGATTTGAGGCAACATTATTCGTGGAGGAGAATGAAAAAGGATATAGTTGCATGTGTAGTTCGGTGTCTAAATTGTCATTAAGTTAAATACGAGCATCAGAGACCTGGTGGTTTGCTTCAGAAGTTAGAAATTCCTGAATGGAAATGGGAGCATATCATTATGTATTTTGTTGTTGGACTCCCACGGACTCAGAGAAAATTTAACGCAGTTTGGGTCATTGTGGACAGGTTAACCAAATCAACACATTTCATTCCAATGGCAGTTACCTATTCTTCAAAACGGTTAGCTGAAATTTACATTCGTGAGATTGTCCGCCTTCACGGTGTGCCCGTGTCTATTATTTCAGATCAAGGTACGCAATTTACCTCACATTTCTGGAGGGTTGTACAGCATGAGTTAGGCACGTGGGTGGAGTTGAGTACAACATTTCATCCACAGACAGACGGATAGTCAGAGCGCACTATTCAGATATTGGAAGATATGCTCCGCGCTTGTGTTATAGATTTTGGAGGTTCTTGGGATCATTTCTTGCCATGTGCGGAGTTTGCTTATAATAATAGCTATAAGTCTAACATTCAGATCGCTCCATATGAGGCATTATATGGAAGGCGATGTTGATCACCAGTTGGTTGGTTTGAACCAGG